>NC_083440.1:27024634-27169363 GCF_020745735.1 Hemiscyllium ocellatum | reverse complement strand
CGTGCAATATCATGTCTCACCAACTCGACTGAGGTTTATGAAGAAGTATCAAAGAGGATTGATGAGGCAGAACAGTGGATGAGATCGATATGAACTTCAGGAAGGGTTCAAGCTGGTTTTGCCATGGTAGACAAATTGGTAAGAATAGATGGCATTGAACTCAGGGAGACCCAGCTATTGGATACAGAAATGTCTTGTAGAGGGAATACCAGTTATTTCAGATTCTGTTTGATGCTTTCAGCATTCAAAGCGATCATTTATTTCATTAAAATGCGTCACTCCCAACTGCCCTCCCAAAGTAATTCTGAGAATCAAAGAACCAGGACTATATAGAGAGGGCCTTCATTCCATTCAGTTTGTGCCATCAAAGGTACACGAAATCTACACTCGTCCAACGTCCAGCACTACACTCATAGACTCCAATATTGTTTGCTTCACGCGTTCATCCAGGTAGTTTTTAAAGTTTGTGACATTTCCTGCTTCCACAACTCTCCCAGGCACTGAATGAGTAGACATCACTCTCTGGGTGAATGCCTCTTCCTCAGATTCCCCTGAACCCTCTTCCCTTTCACTTTAAAGATATGTCCCCTGCCATCTGACAATTTCCTGCCCACATTTAAATAAACACTGGAGCAAACAGTTTAGAAATGGGTCAGCCATTGGAGTTTTCATGGTCGAACTCGACATCTGAAACCTCCCAACTGCCCCGATCTTATATTGCTATCTGTGTCGAGACGTGGAGAAGTTTGATCATTAATTTCCAATTTACATTTTACTTCCTGTCTCTTTCAGTTAATTTCTTGGTGATTTGGTTCTCACACGAGGAAAGTGGTGGCCTCTCTAACTACACAATGCGCTGCTTGTTAGCTATGGCAACGTCGGATCTGCTGTTCTTTCTCACTGACATCATGTTGTGGAAACTCAAATTCTTTGACATGCCAACCTGTCTATGTCATGGCTTGTGCAGCCATAGACTGTTCTGTCTGTTCACTGTCCTTTTCCTACTTGATCGTTTTGTGGCCATTTGCTGCCTGAAAATGAAGGGAGAATATGGACAGAGAAAGCCTTGGCTGTGGCTATGGCTGCAACTGGCATTCTGCTCTGTTCAAAAAACATTCCCTTCTATTTTCATTTGGAACCTTCGGGTATGATTAACAATGTTCTGTGGTACTGCCGAATAAAATCAAGTTTGTTTTTTACTGATCCCAGGTGGCTGGGATTTAGGTGGCTTGATATATTTTAACCCCTTTCATCCAGTCGTGTTAATTCTGTTGATGAACACCCTCACTATCAGGCACATTTCAGTGGCCATTCGAGCCCACAAGAGCCTGAGGGGTCTGAGGAATGGAGAGAGTCACAAAGACACAGAGATGGAGAATTGGAGGAAGTCAGTGATTTCCCTCTTCACTCTATCCATCAGCGTCATCCTTCTGTGGGCAGGGCACGGTCCAAACATCTTGTACTTTCGCATTAAAGGAACAGACCATTGGAACAACAGCTCTCGAAAGGATTTTATGTTCGTTGCAGAAATGCTGAGGGTTTTCAGCTGCAGCACGAACAACACTTTTTTTGCAGTGACTCTGTCCAAGTTCAGAGCGAAGTTCAGGAATGCGGTGCAACAACATTTAACATCAATTCTTCACTTAATAACTCAGCAAAAGAACTGGGAGAGGTTCCCAGCAGCTGCAGTGTTCCCAGCGCGGTAATTGCAATGTTAGGAAAAAATTCCATCGACCCAAGCCCATGGAATGAAGTTTAACGCCCTACAGTGGACGTGGAGTGGGGAAGCTGGGTGGGTCACCAGACGGATTTACACATTTGGAGACACACAGACAATTAGGAGCAGTATGCCATTCAGCCCTTCAAATCTGGTCCACCTGCCATTCCAGCACATCACGGGCTTATCCAATTCTAAAGTATCCAATTCTATATTCCTGCCGGTTCCTGACAATGATACCAATCTCCCAGGCTTAACACGAATCCGTGCACCTCGCCATAAAGAAATAGAAAAAAGACGTGACAAAGGGACAGCAGTTAAGGGAGCATGGGGCAACTGTCAGGGGCTGGGTCGATGGAATAAGGCGGAGGGAGTGATTCCAAATGAGGGACTGGCTGTGAGTGATGGACTCAGCTGGAACATTGAGTCTTCATGGACAGCCCAGTGGGTGAGTGATTAAGACCGGCAGGAACGATCTCTGCATTTCACATGGAGGGGACAAGGGGGAGGGACAGACGCAGTTCCATGCTGCACTATGGTGACTGTCAGTCTCTCTCTATTAGGTCGCTATAAACGCTTTATGACAGTAAGAGAAAGTCTCCGTGTGCTGGAGATCGCCTCATCTGAATTGGTTATTGTTCCATGCACAATTGTTCAGTTTTGACAGTGTTTGTTGAGTCTACCTCCGTCTACATCCATCACAAGGTTATTGCCTTCTGTCTCTCCGCCACTATCTGCATGTTATTGCCTCTGTCCCTCTCTTCGTCTCTTTCTCACTCTCTTTCACTCTGGTTGCATCTCTCCCCTTTCTTAATTTCTTGCTGTCAGTTTCCCTCTGTCTCTGTCTCCCCCTACCTCTGTATCTCTATCTGCCTCATGCTTTCTCTCTGTCTCTACCTCATGGTTTGTTTGCTAACATTGACCACATCAGACACGTGTTGTCGCAGATGAACACTTGCTCAAATGAATTGGCTAAAACCACTTCTACATCTCTTCATTTGCTGATTTTAGCCGTGGAGGTGATTTTGGAAAATAGGAAATGCACATACGCAGTCAACAATACTTGACAGAGTATTAATTACAGTTCTGTAAATGCCTCTGTCCCTTTATTCCTGTACTTCGACTGTCTGCCTCTCCTCTCCGGTCGCTGTGAGGGAGTTTGTATTTGGTGTTTCACTTTCGGTCTGTGAGGGTTTTTGTGTGTATGTATCCCTGTCTGCTTGGGGATATCACTCTATGTGTCTGTTCTCCAGTTTTGTCTTTGGACATATCTGTTTGACACATTGTGAGTGCGTTTTCTGGCCCCCATCTGCTCGGCTCCCTCTGTGAATCTGAGTTGGGTAGTGTTTCAGTGACTACATATTGCAGTGTTTATGTGTTTGGGTACGTATTGAATCTGTGAGGGAGTGTTTCAGTGACGGTGAGGTATATTTGTGTCACTATTTGTGACTGTGCCAGTGTGAAACTGTATATGTGTTTTATATACACATGTACATGTTCGTTTGCGTCTGTGTACATCTGTGTGTGTAGTTACACTCCTATTACCATGCTTTTTTGCTTCTGGCTTCTGACTGCGTTTGGGTGTTTGTTTGTGCGTGTGTGTGTGTGTGTTTTGCATGGTGTGTGTGTGTGCATGTACTTGGGGGGTGTGTGTGTGTGTGTCACTGTCAACATGTAACGATGGCTCAGTTGCTCTAAATGTGTAAGTCCCTGACTTTCGGTGCATTATTGCAAGAGTGCGGGTGTGTCCCTTATGCTTATCGGTATGCTGCTAAGTCTCAACTTGACTGTATTTGTGCATGTGGGTGCATTTTAGTATCTGTGTGTGTGGTTGTGCGATGGTGGTGGGTGTGTTTCCGTGTCCCTCAAGAACTGATCATGTTTCTGTTTCATCACGACTCTCGCTCTCCTGAAAATAGAAAGTTGAACCCGACAGCAGGTCACTGTGCACAGGTTGCCTCAATGGAGTACATGTGGGAACGTAGGGAAAATACAACAACAGTATGGCGACCTCGTAACCATTGAATCCTGAACTGTTACTTCACTCCGGAAAAAAGATCTATTGTCTGACTAACGAAACATGACAAGGTAATAATGAGTGACAACTAAGGCTTTAGGAAACTCAGAGGAAGAGTGGGATCTTGTGACGTTTGTCTACAGATCCTGGAAGGTGGGAACTGATTAATAGGGTAGTTAAGATGGCACACATGTGACAGACAATACCTTGATCAATCATGGTGTAGAATATCGGGGCACGGAGATCTTGGAGTTTTGTGGGACTTAGGTGAGGACCCAGGTGAAGTACTGTGCGCAGTTCTGGACAATACTGAAAGTAAATTATGTACTCAGATAAACACAGCAATCTTGAAAACGCTGGTGAGATGTGGGAAGCGTGACAGAGTTTAATCTGGGAACAGGTCAAACCAGGTGAAAGTGGAGATAATCCTCGGATTATCAAAGGACGGAACCAAAAATGGTTCCCTCCAAAAAATGACTTCACCATTCTGCCCACTCAGGGACAGGCTGCTATTCCTGATTGACTGACCGATTCACCACATAATGAGCATAGCAGGTCATTACAGCCCTTCGAGTCTGACCTCCTGCCACTCCAGAAGACGTCTGCTCATCCAATTGTAACATCAAATCCGCAATCCCATACGTACCTAAGTACCACGCACACTCCACCCCCCCAAAAAAATCTTTAACAAGAATCTATCTATCTGCTACTTCAAACAATATTGAAGGCACGACAAACAGAAATCAGGTGAGGGAGCAAGAGGTGACTGTGGGGGCAGGGGGAGAGGGAAAGAGGCTGCAGGGGGATTACAATGACAGACAGGCTGTGAGTGATGGGTTCAGCTGGAACATTCAGTCAGCACCGGCTGCCCTGTGGATAAGTGTTAAAGACCGGCCAGAAGAGTCTCTGCATTCCCCTGCAGGGGAGGAGGCGGAGGGACAGACACAGGCCCTCATGCACCATGATGGTTGTCAGACTCTCTTTGTTCCGCTCACAGTAACACTCTATTACAACAAGAGAAAGGCTCCGATTGCTGGTGATCCTCTCGGCTGACTTGGTTATTATTTCGTGAATTTTTACTTATTTTCGAGAGAGTTCCTTGAGCCCACCTCCTGGCTAATCCCATCCAAGGATATTGCCATCTCTCTATTTATCTGCCTCTTTCTGTGTGTCTTTGTCTCTATCTATCACTCCCTCTCTTTCTCCGTCTCTGCATCTTCCTCTCTCCTCTCTGAATGTCTTGCTGTCATTCTTTGTCTCTCTCTCTCTCTCTCTCTCTCTCTCTCTCTCTCTCTCTCTCTCTCTCTCTGTCCCTCTTTCACTCACTTGGTCTGTATCTGTCTTTGTCTCGTTCTCCTCTATCTCAGTCTCTTTACCTCACTCTTTGTTGATCTCATTCTTTGTCTCTGTCTCTCTCTCTCTGTCTGTCTCTTTTTTCTCTCATTGACGATGTCAGACATTTGTTTTCTCAGTTTTGTGTAGTTCATGTTCATTGGCTCAAGTCCATTCCCAATCCCTTCATTCACTGCTTTGAACCCAGGACGTAATTTTGCAAAACGCAAAAGATACGGACATTGCCAGCAATACCTTGATACAAAACTCATAACAGTTCTGTAAATGAGTCATCCGTCCATTCCTCTCCTGCTCTTTCATTGTTTTCGTGTGTGTGTGCTCGCTTTTCTCTTTCAGTGTATGAGTGTCTGTATGTGGGAATGCTCCTTGCCTTTGTGGGGATGTCACTCTGTGTATGTTCCTCAGTATTTTTTTAATTTGGATATGTTCCTGTGTATCTCTGTGAGTTTTGCATGTGGTGTTTGTTTCATTTCTATTTGTCTACCATATATGCTGTTTTTGCTTGCGTGTGTCAACGGTCAAACTCGCCCTGTGACTCGATGTACGTCTGTCTTTGAGTGCAGGCGTATTATTGCGCTAATGCAGGGTGTGTCTCTCTGCCTGGCCGTGCTCCTGTATAGGTAGGTGAGTGTGTTGCCCAGACGGTATTCGTGTGTTGGTTTGTACATCAAGATTTTCTGTGCGTCCAGCAGGATCTCCCTGTGTCTCTCTGTGGGTGTGTTTCTGTATTTGGGAAAGAGTGTTGCTCTTTGCCTGTATCTAATGTGTGTGTATTTCTATAAATATGCTGGAGTGTGCTCATGTGTGTGTACAGGCATGTTTATACAAGTTCTTCAGGTTCGCGTCTACAGTCTCAATATGATTTCATTTCTATTTGGGAGTAAAGATCTGGGTGTGACCCAGTGTCTGTTTGGAAATGTGTTCCTATATTGAAGGATGACGATTTGTAAATTTTGTATATGTCTATGTGTCCCCTGTCTGTGTATCCATCTGTTGCTATATCTATATCTCAGTGAAACTGTGTTTCTGTGTGTGTGAGTATGTGAGTGTTAATGTGTCTCTGTGTAGGTGTGTTTATATTCTGCAGTACTATTGTATTCCTCTGTGTGTGTGTGTGTGTGTGTGTGTCTGTGTGTGTATGTGTGTGTTTCTGTGTGGGTGTGTTTCTGTGTTGGTATATTGCCATATCTGTGAGTTTGTGTGCGTGTGTACTTGGAAGGAGGGGAGGCAGTTTGGGGATATGTTTGTGTCGGAGGTAGCTTGGGTGTGTGGATGGGTTCGTTGCTTTCCTGTTTCTTGGTATATTCCTATGTTTCAGTCTGATTATAATTTTGCGTGGGGGGTGTGTTTCTGTGGCTGTGTGTTCCCATAACCTTTGCTAGTTTGTGTGTGCATGTGTGCTTGCATGCAAGTGTGGGTGTGGGGGGGGTGGCGGGTTTGCGTGTGTGTATGTGTGCGGTGTGTGTGCGGTGTGTGTGCGTGTGTGTGTGTGTGTGTGTTTGTGCGTGTGTATGTGTGTATGTGTGTATGTGTGTGTGTATGTGTGTTGTGTGTGTGTGTGTTGTTATGAACTACGCCAGACCACTAAAAACATTCTTAAGCAGACAATCCAGAGCATAACTTGGGAATTTCGCTAAGTGTATCGTGAAAATTATCTGTAACTTAGCGAGGTTGACTGCCAGGTTTTAAAACAATTAAATATGTATTCACAAAATTAGGGTGGTTCAGTGGTTAGCACCAGGGTTCCAGGTTCGATTCCAGCCTTGGGTCACTGACTGTGTGGAGTTTGCACATTCTCCCCGGGTCTGTGTGGGTTTCCTCCGGGTGCTCCAGTTTCCTCCCACAGTCACAAAGATGTGCATGCCAGGTGAATTAGCCATGCTGAATTGTCCATCGTTTTTTTTCAACTAAACAAGATCAATCACCATGTCAGAGAATAGTGTCCGTACTCACTAAATTTAAAGCAAATAGATTGTCAATTAGGAGACTCCTCAGTTGTGTGTAGCATTGTCTGTTTCTCTATACTGTGCAGAAAGGGTTTGTACTGAGGCCACTTTGACGAAGTTTATATGAGCACGGGCACTGGCTTGTTTGAGGAAAGGTTCAGCAAGACTATTCTCTCTCTCTCTCTCTCTCTCTCTCTCTCTCTCAGTCTCTCTCTCTCTCTCTGTTTGTTAGCTTAACGTTTGCTAGCCATCAGATGTACAAGGTTAAAAATCACACAACACCAGGTTATGGTCCAACAGGTTTATTCGGAAGCATTAGCTTTCAGAGCGCTGCCCCACCATCAGGTGTCTGTCCAAATCATCCATCAGATGGCTTTTCTTCCAGGCCCATCTCTCAGAGACATCTGGGGCTTCCCACTCCTTGATACAGCGGTATTTTGTTGGTGAATTTTGCTCAGGCAGCTTGCTCCAAATGGGAGCACAGATACACCGTGGGCACTGGGTTGGATTAGCAGCTCGTCATGTGGTGATAAGTGAGCAGCGGCACAGAATGGTTTCACCATCTTGTGTGTTTTCTTCAGCCACTGGATGTGTGGGCTGGGGTGACATTTGTGATGACAGATCGTGGAGAGGGGGGTTCAGCACAGCATCACGTTTATATGCAGTGTTGAGTTATTTGATTGTCAAAGAGAGATGTGAGTTGTGCCATTTGTAAGAAGGCGCACACTACTGAGGTACAGAATGTGGTAGAACCAACACTGAGATCTGGAATGATGTAGCAGCAGCTCCCCCACAGAGGATAAAGCAACTGTGTCCAACAGGCTGTTTCTCAACTTGTCCTTCGTTGCTGCTGTTTTGTCATGTTCCCCAAATGATAATGGCCCATGCGCAGTTCCTCCCCATCGGCATTCTGTTGGGATTGTTATTTTGTCTTTGGCGATCAATTGACATATATAGCTATTAGTCTCTTGTCCCAAGCTGTGGAACAATTCTGGTGATATCTATGTAGAAGTTCAGTCAACCCATGGAGATTTCTAGTCCCAAATAGCTCTGAGTCTGCGTTGGGAACCTCCGTTCGCAAGTAGAGGAACTTGGGAGCGTCAACCTGGGCAGCAGGAAGGAAGCTTTGTTTGTCCTCAGATAAAGTGTTGAACTTCTAAACCAGAATGTTGCGATGGCAAATGCTGTGTCGATTCATATTTGTTGAGGTGGTGGCTGTGGTGTACAGTATTGGACATGTGGGAGGAGTCTGTGCCAAAAGTTGAACATCTTCCGATTGTGGTGAGTATCCAATCTGGGACATGGTGGTTGGATTCAGTGCTTTCATAGTTCAAAGTTTCAGGATAGTCAATCCTGTACATGAGGAAGGGACTCAATGCTCGATTGTTTATTCATCCATATTGTGGAGGGTATCCAATCCTGAACACTGTGGAGTCATTCAGTTTTCTGTCCTGTTCTTTATATCATGGAGATATACAATTCCAGAAGCAAGCTGAATTGTGGAGGCTCTGAAATCAAATACAGACATTTTCCCATCTATGCTGTGTTAGTGCCTCCCGTTGTTTGTCATACTGATCCCAGGTGTCTTGGAGTTAGTGCAGTCGTGTTATGGGAAACTTCAGCCAGTCTGTGTAACCTATACAGCGGGTGAAATTCACTGCTGTCAATCCGCAATAAAAAGGTAGAAGACTGTGTTTTTGTCAACAAGCCGCTGCTCATGTTCTTCCCTATGTCTTTTTTTTAAAAACTGCAAATGATACACTCTGAGAGAGTTTGCTGCTGTGATTCAAATTCTTTAAACTTTATATGACATGGAACAACGATTACCTTTTTTACCATTGCTTATAGCCTGAGCCCAGACACAGAGAGTGTTTGATCAGTAACTTCTAGCCTGCCTTTTCATCCTTTTTTCTCACTCTTACAATTAGTCTAGTGGAGTTTGTAATTCTAGTTCGGGGCAAATGTGGCCTTTCTACATGCATCACTCGCTATCTGGTCGCCATGGCAGCTTCTGATCTACTGTTCATTGTTTTTAATATCATACTCCGTCGATTTGCATATTATTATTATGCACAGTGTTTCCTGGACATCACTCCTGTTTGTAGTGTTACCTATGTCCTGAGCTGCTTGACCATTGATTGTTCGGTCTGGTTCACTGTTGCCTTATCTTTTGACCGATTTGTCGCCATTTGTTTTCATCAGATGAAATCTCAGTATTGCACACAGAAAACTGCAACAAGGGTTCTCACAACAATTTGAATTTTCTTCTGTTTATAGAACATTCCCAACTACTTTCGATTTAAACCTGCAATGATCAGCAACAATGTTCCATGGTATTGTTCTACCACAGCGAGGTATTATAACGATCCTCGGTGGGCAAATTTTAAATATTTTGAAAAAAAATTTAACACCGTTTCTCCCGTCCAGTTTTATTCTCTTTATTAATGTTCTGACTGTCAGATATATCTTTGAGGCTGCGAAAATGCGCAAGGGGCTGAGGGGGCAAAGAAAAATGGACAACGACCCAGGGGTAGAGAGCAGAAAGAAATCTGTGATTTTGCTATTTGCCATATCTGCCAGTTTCATATTTCTCTGGTTAGTATATATTTTACATTTCTTTGCTGCTGGTTATTCCTTAGATTCTGCTGCACGTGATATCTTTCGAAAAGTGGCATTTATGCTTCAGAAGTTAAGTTGTTGCACAAATGCTTTTATTTATGTGGTGACCCAGAAAAGGTTCACAGACCAGTTAAAGTGGGCAGTGACATATCCAGTTATAAAAGTGATGGACTGGATCAAACAATCCAAGTAACTGAGGAATCAACATTAGATCTAACGGATAATGGAATGAAGAGTTCACGTGAGGAATGGACCGAAAGAAGGAGGATTATCAGCATGATAACACTCCGTAGCTAATGGGCAAGGAATGACTGAATCTGAGTAGCCAAATGAAAGAGACAGCAGGAGTAGAGTTATTTAAAGTGCTGTTCGCAAGGAGCATCAGTTAGTAGGAAGCTGACCAACAAAAGCAAAACCAAAAGAGCAATTATATTGGCACAAAAGCTACCTTCATTCCAAGCCATCTGCTCGCAGTGAGCAAAGCAAGTACAAGGAGAAATGACCTGGAGGAAATCATGACTGTTCACTGCAGGTCAGAGTAGGAAATGTAATCAAACAATCCTGTTCACTCTTCCTCAAGCAACGCTCTGATCCATACAACTGGACAAATTTTTAAAAAAGTTTCAATTCTAAAGAGTACATAATATCTAGAAAAGATTCTGTGCCTCCTGAGTGCAAATTCATTTTCAACAATAAATGACTTTGATTCCTGGAAGGATCCTGATACTAAGTAAAACCCTCTGTACATTTGGTCGGACACTGATGTGCTGTGAAACTCTGTACACACATGGCAGGATCCTGATACACTGTGAAACCCTATACACACCTGGCAGGATCCTGATGCACTGGGAAACCCTGTACACACATGGCAGGATGCTGTTACACTGGGAAACCCTGTACACACATGGCAGGATGCTGTTACACTGGGAAATCCTGCATACACCTGGCAGGATCCTTATACATTGTGAAACACTGTACACACATGGCAGGGCACTGATATACTGTGAAACCCTGTATACATCTGGCAGCATCCTGATACAATGTGAAATCCTGTACAAGCCTGGCCAGATACTGATACACTGTGAAAATCTATATACACCTGGTAGGGTCCTGATACATTGTGAAAGCCTGTACACCTGGCAGGGTCCTGATGCACTGTGAAACCCTGTATACACCTAGCAGAATCCTGATACACTGTGAAGGCCTATACACACCTGGCAGCATCCTGATGCACTGTGAAAACCTGTACACACGTGGAAAGATTCTGTTCCACTGTGATTCCTTGGACACCCCTGGCAGGATGCTGATACACTCGGAAATCCTGTAAACCCTGGCAGAGTCCTGATGCACTGTGAAACCCTGTACACACGTGGCACCATTCCGTTAAACTCTGATTCCTTATACACACCTGTTAAACTGTGAAACCCTGCACACACCTGGCGGGATCCTGATACAACTGAAACTCTGAACTCTCCTGGCTCTGCACTGATTCACTGTGAAACCCTGTACACACCTGGCAGATGTCTGATAGACTGTGAAATACAGAGTTTCACAGGATTTCCCAGTGTAACAGCATCCTGCCAGGTGTATACAGGCTTTCACAGTGTATCATTATTCACCCAGGTCTGTACAGGGTTTCACAGTGTATCAGGATCCTGCCAAGTATGTACACGGTTTCACAGTTTATCAGGATCCTGCCAGGTGTATAGAGGATTCATAGTGTATCAGCGCCCTGCCAGGTGTATACAGGTTTTCAGTGTATCAGTATCAGGCCAGGGTTCACAGTGTATCAAGGCCCTGCCAGGTTTATACAGGGTTTCACAGTGTATCAGGAACCTGCCAGGTATATACAGGGTCTCACAGTGTATCAGGATCCGGCCAGGTGTGTACAGGGTTTCACAGTGCATCAGAGTCCTACCAGGTGTATACAGGGTTTCACAGTGTATCAGCATCCGGCCAGGTATGTACAGGATTTTACATTGGATCAGAATGTTGCCAGGTGTATACAGGGTATCACAGTGCATTATTATTCTGCCAGGTGCATGCAGGATTTCCCAGTGTATCAGGACCCTGCCAGGTGTGTACAGGGTTTCACAGTGTATCAGTATCCGGCCAGGTGTGTGCAGTTTTTCACAGTGTATCAGGACCCTGCCAGGTGGGTACAGGGTTTCACAGTGTATCAGGAACCTGCCATGTGTGTACAGGGTTTCACAGTGTATCAGGAACCTGCCAGTGCCTGATGCACTGTGAAACCCTGTACACACCTGTCCGGATAATGATGCATTGTGAAACCCTGTACCCACCTGGCAGGATCCTGATACACTGTGAAACCCTGTATACAACTGCCAGGGCCCTGAGACACTGTGAACCCTGGCCTGATACTGATACACTGTGAAACCCTGTACATATCTGGCAGTTTCCTGATACAATGTGAAATCCTGTACATCTGGCCGGATACTGATACACTGGGAAACCCTGTATACATCTGGCAGGTTCCTGATACAACTGAAACCCTCAGGACTCCTGACAGGGCCCTGATTTACTGTGAACCCTTGCACACACCTGGCTGGTTTCTGATAGACTGTGAAACCTTGTACACTCCAGGCAGGAACCTGATACACTGTGAAAACCTGTATGCACGTTTCGCGTACCTGATACACTGTGAAACTCTCCACACATGGCAGGAACCTATAAACCCTCAATCCCTGTACACACATGTTACGATCCTGATACACGCTCAAACCCTGTACGCCCCCGGCCGGATTCTAATAGACTGTGATGCCCTGTACACACTGCAGGATTTTGATACAGTGTGAAACCCTGTGCAAACCTGGCATGATACTGATACACTTAGAAACCCTGTATGCACCTGGCAGGATCCTGATACACGGAGAAATCCTGTATACACCTGCCAGTTTCCAGATGCACTGTGATACCCTGTGCACACCTGGCATGATCCTGATACACTGTGGAACCCAGTACAAACCTGGCAGTGGTCTGATAGACTCTGCAAACCTCTATATCCTTGGCAGGGATCCTGGTTCACTGTGGAACCCAGTACCATCCTGGCCGGTTTGCAATACACTTTGAAACCCTGCACACACCTGGCAGGATCCTGATACAACTGAAACTCTGAACTCTCCTGGCTCTGCACTGATTCACTGTGAAACCCTGTACACACCTGGCAGATGTCTGATAGACTGTGAAATACAGAGTTTCACAGGATTTCCCAGTGTAACAGCATCCTGCCAGGTGTATACAGGCTTTCACAGTGTATCATTATTCACCCAGGTCTGTACAGGGTTTCACAGTGTATCAGGATCCTGCCAAGTATGTACACGGTTTCACAGTTTATCAGGATCCTGCTAGGTGTATGGAGGATTCATAGTGTATCAGCGCCCTGCCAGGTGTATACAGGTTTTCAGTGTATCAGTATCAGGCCAGGGCTCACCATCCTGGCCGGTTTGCAATACACTTTGAAACCCTGTACACACCTGGCTGGTTTCTGATGGATTGTGAAACCCTGTACACACCTGGCAGTGTCCTGAAACACTGTGAAACCCTGTAGACTCCTGACAGGTTTCCGATACAATGTGAAACCCTGCATACACCTGGCAGGATTCTGATAGATTGTGAAACCCCGTGTGCAGGAATCTGAAACACTGTGAAATACTGTACACACGTTTCACAAACCAGATACACTGTGAAACCCTATACAAGCATGGCAGGAACCTGATGCACTCTCAAACCCTGTAAGCACATGTCAAGATCCTGATACACGCTCCAACCCTGTACATACCCGGCAGGATTCTGATAGACTGCGAAACGCTGCACGAACCTGGCTTGATCCTGATACACTGCAAAACCCTGTATACACCTGACAGGATCCTGATACTTTGTGATACCCTGTACACACCTGGTAGCATCCTGATACACTGTGAAACCCAGTACAAACCTGGCAGGTTTGTATTACAATATGATAACCTGCACATACCTGGCAGAGTCCTGATACACTCTGAAAAACTCTGTACACCTTGTGCGGTCCCAATACACTGTGAAACCCTGCAGACATTTGCCACACTCCCGATACACTTTGAGACTCTCTACATACTTGGCATAATCCTATTCCACTCTGAAACCATGAACACACCTCGCTGAATTATCATAAACTGTGACAATCTGAACATAACCAGTTTTATCCTAATACACTTAAAAGGGTGCCTCTCTGCTCCTGGGATATGAATATAACTACATTCTGAGACTTGTATATTTGGATGTTGTCTGCTAACTGAGATTTTTTTTAAGTGAATTGAAAAATATTTGAGTCGATACCACAGTCACAGGCCATTTGGTTCTGCATCTCCTCTTTCTAAGCTGTATTCGTGTAAATGTTTTTTTGTTTACCTAACTTTCATTAATGTGTTCATCTGAACCAATCCTTTGGTATTGTGATCCATGCTCTAAACCTCTCTGGAGTAAAGATGTTTCACATGAATTACCTTCTACATTTGTTGGTAACCATATTATGTTCTAGATGGATACTTCCATATTACATATACTATGTTAACCATCAATGATAGTAATAATATGAAATACTTTTGATGTGAACCTTGCCCTGATCTCTTCTGTGGTGGAATGAGTCCTGTCTATTCAATGTTGCTTGCTAAACACAACATTCCACATCGTTTAAAATGTTGTGAATTGTATTTCTATCTCTATCATGTATAGTATATAGAAATGAGAATATTACTGTAAGGTTTGACACAGTAACAGTGAATTAATTTGTGAGAGTAGTCACATTCATCTGCTACCGTTGTCCTTCCCAACTGAAGTTACAGTCTAACGAATCAGGAAGCAGTGCATCTTCTGGAAGCCATGTGTGTCCACGGTGGATGGAGTAAATATTGAAAGTATTACAAGTGATCCCAATCCAACAATGCACTAATCTAAGCAAACAGAGAGAATTCCATTTGCACTTCTGGACTTGCAGTTTGTAGGTAGGCTTTGGGAGACACAAGGTGCTTTGCCCGTGAGAATTTGTAAGATAATGTCTGTTATGACACTTATTATAAACCTTGCAGGGAATATATCAACTTCATAAAAAATTACCTTACTGAAACTAAAGACGTTGAATTCTTTCTCAACCATCCTTCATTTACAAGTGACGTGTTCATGCATGGAAGCTAAACTTATACACAAATCTGGATTGAATCTGTGCACAAAATGCAACACTTTACTGTTTTCTGTGAAAAAGTATTTAAACATTTTGTTTTCTGTCGATACTAATGTCACTAACATAGAGAACCACTTTCTGTCTGTTCCAGTTGGAGACATTCAACAGAAACACAAGGAGATCGAATCCAAACTGAAACACTGCGAGTGAACACTATCCTAATAAAGGAGAAGGTGAAGATATTCCAGCTGGTTGATCGATACACAAAGCTAACATGTTCTACAAGATCGGACACTTGTAGAACATGAACTGCTAGCAAGAGGCCGAGACCATGAAGCGTGGAGAGAGAAACATCTCCAGAGCCAACTGGAAAAGATCCGAGCTGATCAACAGTTCTACCGACGTTTTTCTCTCCGCAAATCTAATACTGGAAGTTGAGCACTTGTGAGCAGATTCCTGGGAATTGGAAAATCAACAATGGTACAAAAGATGGTTTATGACTGGGCCACTTGGTAAATATACCCAGAGTTCCAATTTGTAAATCAGTTCTAAATTTCGAGATTTGAACATTGACAAGTGGAGTATAAACACGAGGAATCTGATATTGGATCAGTATCCTTACTTTGGGAATGTTCTGGGAGAACTCTGGAAGAATCCAGAGGGATTGCTGTTGATGGTTTGATGAATACAAGGGCAGTGTTGAATTTTCTGACAATCGGAGAAATACACAGCCACAGTTCACGTGCACTGATCCCGAATGCTGGTGTGAAGTGTCTGACATTGTGTGCAGTTTGATCCATCACAAGCTGCTCCCTGGATGTTCCATGATAGTGACCAGCCATCCCACAGCAGTCCATTTATTGGAAAAGGCTGACATCAGCATCTGGACTGAGATCCTGGGATTTGTTGTTGATAAATGAAAGGAATATTTCAACAGTTTTTTTTTTGAGGATCAGATGGTGGCAGCAGCTGTTTTCAAACACGTGGAGGAGAACGAGATCCTGTCCACCATGTGCTACAACCCTTCGTACTGCTGGATCCTCGGTCCATCACTGGGTCCCTTTTTCACACAAAGAACAGGAAAGAGCAGCATGCTCCCAACACCATCACCCAACTGCATTCCTATTGTACTTACTACCATGGCAGTCAGATTGAAAGCCCCCGTGATGTGTTTCTGAAGCTTGGTGAGATCGCCTTCAATCACCTCTCTGAGAAGAAGATTGTGTTTGGAAATGGAGATTTGATCCAGTATAATCTGCAACCTTCCCAGTTCATGTCTGGATTCCTGACAGAACTTCTGGAGAGAGATGATTCTGCACAGATTGTGTGTCACGCATTCCCACGCCTCACCATCCAAGAATTCGGTGCGGGCGTTGCCTGACTCCTGATCCCACGGACATTCAGAAATTGCTCAGTGAGGCCCATAGTCAGGAAGATGGGCAATTTGAAATATTCATCCGGTTTGTTGTTGGTCTCTCCTCCCCAGAGTCAGCTCGTCCCCTGGAAGAGGTTCTGTGTCCATTTCTTCATCGGACAATCTGTCAGGTCACCGATTGGGTGAAGGGTGTATTTGAAGGACAGATTGGAAATACCTGGTCTAAAGCTAATGAAAGAAACATCCTGAATACATTGCACTAACTGTTTGAATCTCAGAATAAATCACTTGCACGGAACTCTGTGAAAGATGTGTAAACGTTTTCATTTCGTGACTTGAGACTGACCCCATTAGACTGTGTAATCCTGTTTTGTCATTGAATTCTGTGATTCACTGAAAGAATTTGATCTTGAGAACTGCTACATTCAGTATGAAGGACTACAGCGATTGGGACCCGTACTTCAAAAATGCCGAGAGCTACGGGTTACTTTCTGCCTCTAACTTTTGATCACATTGTTGAATTGTCAAGGATTGTGCCAATTCTCCATAACGAAGGGAAACTAATAATTCAGTTGTACCAGAAAGAATCGTTTTTCAACACAGAATTTATTAAGAATGAAGATTGCTGATGGATTCTCTGAAGAGTGAAGAATCCGAAAGGATTCTGACCAATACGATGGATTTTAGTGTCTTTTGCTGATCAACCAATGCAAGTCACTATAACGATGCTTTATTGCTCAAAATTGGTAGTAAATAAGACTGCACAGCAGAACGCAACAGTTCTCATGCTCCTCTGAATTGTATCTTCTACAATATCGAGGTCAATGTTGTTTCATGTTTCCAACAGCTCTTGTTTCGTAGTGGCTTATTCCCATTACAGACCAGCACCGAATGCTTATGTCTTTGATAACAAAAGAGTCCATTTGCTTATTTTTTTTCTCACCAGTTTTTCAGAAGACTGGCCAAGGATTTTTTTTTTCTTGAATTCCCCTAATCTTTGTGTACATTTCTTCCTCCAACTCCACTGCATCAGTAAGTAGTCTCTGGATTATTTCTGTTAATGTGTGATCAATCCTTTGCTTACCATTGTCTCCAGTTACATGATGCTCTCTGTCTGCTTCATTTGTGCTGATATTATGTTTAAGTTAATAATTATAGTTTCTGCACGAACACAACTTTGTTTGTTTCACTTGCTTTTCCAACATTTTTCAGCTGCTGTGTCTGGGTCATTTCTCCTTGGTATTTTTGCCTTCATTTCTCTTAAGAGACTAATGGTGATTCCTTTTATTTTAATTTTAACCATCACTACGCTCTCATACTCCTGAATCCTATTCATGTCTTCATCCCTGTCTAAATTTTTAGATGTATTTCATTTATCTCATTTCATTTAAACGGATTTAATTTCCTGTACCACCTTGATTTCTCAGTTTTAAAGTGTTTTCTACCTCTCTATTTGCTCTTGCAAGGAGAACAGCTGGAGCCTGTCCCCTCAGTTTAGCTCCTTCCTGTCCCAGGACTGATGCCAGCATCCTTTGAAAAGACATGATTTTATCCCACGCTCGCGCTTTCACCAAGTGCTAATTCTTCTGAGCTAAGGACCTGTCCATGGTCCGTTGCAATTGGATTATTCATCTTCCTTTCCATTTCCTCCACAGTTACCATAAAGCCTTCCTTAGCCTGATACCTAGCAAGGGACATAGTTTACCAAACTTTTATTTGTAGCTACATAGAACGCTATCTATGTTCCCAGTTGAACAAATCCACCTTATGGCTACATTCTATTCTGCTCAACTCTGTGTTTGACACCCGATAACATTCTCTACATTGTCACTGTCCTACCCACAGTCTTCCTCCAGGATCTCGATCAATTCATCAATCCTCTTGGCTACGATCAATATCTGAGGGATTGCCCTCTGTAATCACCAAGCCCTTACCATCATGCTGCCTTACAGTGATGCACTGTACCTTGAAGCTGTGCTTACTACTCCAGTTTATGGAAACTGTCATGCTCAGGGATGAGTCACCGACCTGCTGTCCAGTGAGGTCTATCATTGATTTTAGCGGCATTCACTTGGGTTTGGAACAGAACAAGACTTCTCACCCATGTTGAGAAAATCTGCTTATTTTCAGATGTTTTTCAGTGTCTCTGTGCCCATTCCACACGCAAAGGCAAAAGGCAGTTAGCATTTGATTCACTTTGTTTCTCACACTTTTTTAGGTATAGGGTGGGAACCAAAAATTGGGAGATTTCGGAGTGAAACTACTGTCTGAGATTCTGAGGGATCCGGACTGTAAAATGCAGCAACTCGGGTGAGTATCATACTGTGTGTGATTGTTTCTAATACCTAACGGGAGGGCAAAAAGTCTTGATGTCTTGGTCCGTGTAGGTATCAATGTCACTGGTAGAATTAGGAAAGAGATCAAGCATAGAGAGTACGAGGAACTAGGCAGCAAATAAAAACGCAGACTCTCAAAGGTTATAATCTGTAGAATACTACCTGAGCTACTTGAAAGTTGATGTAGGATGCATAAAATTGGGAAATACGCTTTTCAGCAAATGGTGTGAGAGAAGTGGGTACTGGTTCATAGGGCACTGTGAGAGTGAGTATAGTAAAGTTGGCCAATGGGAAAGTGGGAGTGATACAGTTCAGGCAGCCTGTGCCTGAAGTGTGCTCTTGCAAACTGCAGAACTTGGGAATCATTGAAAGTCCACACCGACCCTCCAAACAGTATACCACACAAACCCATCCCCCTAATCTATTACTCTCCATTTCCCCTGACTTATGCACCGAACCAACACATCCCTGAACAGTAAGAGCAATTTGGCATGGTCTATTCACCTTAGCCGCACATCTTTGGACTTTGGAATGAAATTGAAGCACCCAGAGGAAACCCATGCAGACATGGTGAGAATGTGCAAACTCCCAAGGACAGTCACTCAAGGCTGGAATTGAAACGGGTCCCTGGTGCTGTAGGGCAGTAGTGATAACCACTGAACCATCATACCGCCCACCAGGAATGAGAGAGGCTTTCGCACTCAATAATGGGGGCAAGGGATTTCAAGATGGAAGACGTAGTTTATCCAAACGAAAGGTTGAGAGGATTTGCTGGAGAGATTCAACAATGTATGTTTTGCTGTTTCTCTCACTGTCTGAAATCTCCTCTGTAAAAAAGATGCCCTTCGCTGTTACATTTACTGGGCCAGCACCAATTCTTTTTATCAGAGCATCCTAAACTATTGCTGAAGAGTTATTTAGCAACAGGAAGCAAAGGGCAGCTACAGGACAGTTATCCACGATGGTGCCCCACAGAATGGTAATAGGTGAACTCATTGCATCAATGAGAACAAATGCAGGTCACCAGATGAGGCTTATTTTAAGAATCCCTGCAGTGTGGAAACAGGACCTTCAACCCTCCGAATGGTAACCAACCCGGGTTACGCAAATTGGGTATTGTCCCCCATTTACCTCCGACTCATTGTGTCACAAGACCTGCCCCACTCCCCTCAACCACTCCCCCCACCTCCGCCGCCTACCCATAGCATGGCCCCACGCAACACAGAAAATCCAGAGCCTACTAGGAACGCACAGAATGCCTCAGCATTGATCAAACAGTCTGACAAGGAAAACCAGACATGACCGCAGTCACTCGCAGACCAGGGACCCGATAAACACAGCTGTCCCAAAACCCGAAGGGCACTCTTGTACCTCAGTCATACCAAAGCCACACAGAAAGGAAAGGTCAGACAAAGAGGCACCAGGATATCTCACTCATTGGACAGAAACGATGGAAACAAACTACTCCCAGGAAAAGGGACATTCTCACTTACCCTTGTAGAGAGCTGGAATCTCCTGATCCCATTAAGAACTGAATGATGCTGCTGGACGCTTCACAGTATTGACATTCACGACATGCTTCTCATAACTGCTTTGTGATTATCGCCATTGTAACTTGATTACTTGACTATCAAGGCCGTTGTATTTTCACTATTTTTAATTAGCATTATTATACTGTATTCCTATAAAAACTGGCTTGATTTGCAACTCTGGGAAGAGAATTCCAGTTACCTGGACAGACTGCCTGTGCTGTTTCAGCTCTGTCAATTTCTCTTCCACGATACCGCTGTGTTAATACACAATTTGTTAATTTCACTTTGATCTGTGTTTTGTGATCTCTGCTTTATTGAACTAATTTCTCCAAAAGCAATGCACCTAACCTACACAGTCCAGAACACTCGAGACAATATAGCCTGGCCAATTCACCTAAACTGCACGTCCTTAGGAGGAAACCCATTCAGAAATGGGGAGAACGTGCAAACTCCACACAGGCAGTCGTCTCGAGGCTGGAATCGAACCTGGGTCCCGGGCACTGTGAGGTAGCAGTGCTGGAGACATACCAAAATTCCCCAGAATGGTCAAGTCAACTGACGCAAACATAGACCCAATTTAATATGGCGTCAAATTTTCAGCAGCTACAGGAAAACTCAGTCTGGTCTGTGCACATACTCACTTTGTACTCCAGCCCAGGGGCTGGGACATACCCCGGGGTGTATGGCGAATGGATGTGTGTAGAGAAAGATTTCTAATGTGAGCTGGCTGTGTAATGGAGAAACTACAAAGGGGCTGGTTCAGGAAGATAAAGCGACAAAGGAAAGAGCAATTAAGCAGGGGCCTTGGAGGGGCGACATTTAAGAGTCTCTAAATTTGTTGGGGATAGTGCAATATTGCAGGGAGTGCAGTGACAAGACAAAGAAATAGGGAAGGAATGAAAAAGTGGGCGAGAGTGACTGAAAAAAGAGAGAATGGTAAAAAATGTAGACAAAGACAGAAAGAAGAGAGAAAAAAGACAAAAGAAAATGCTGTCAGTATGAGAGAGGGAGAGAGAGGTAAAGTGTGCAAGGTTCAGACAGAAAGAAAAGAGGGAAAAAATAATCAGAGATCCAAACAGGAGTCAGGGAAAGGTGCAGTGAGTTTAGAGAGGTGATACTCTCCATTCTGGTTGGCCCCAGGTCTCTCGATTGTCTCTCACACTCCCTCGGCTAAGGTGAGGTCTGCAGATGATGGAACCCAGAGCCTATATTAAAATGGTGCTGGAAAAGCACAGCAGGTCAGTCAGCATCCGAGGAGCAGGAAAATCAAAGTTTCAGGCAAAAGTCCTTAATCAGGAATGAAGGCAGGGAGACTCCAGAGTGGAGACATAAATGGGACAAGGGTGGGGCTGGGAAGGAGGTAGCAAAGAGTACAATAGGTGAATGGTAGCATAAACTGCATTATCCGCCAACGTTTCCGCCACCTCCAAAAGGACCCCACCACCAGGGATATATTTCCCTCACCACCCCTTTCCACATTCCGCAAACACCGTTCCCTCCATGACTACTTGGTCAGGTCCACGTCCCCCAACAACCTGCCCTCCCATCCTGGCACCTTCCCCTACCACCGCAGGAGTTGCAAAACCTGCGCCCACACCTTCTCCCTCACCTCCAACCAAGGCCCCAGAGGAGCCTTCCACATCCATTAAAGTTTCACCTGCAAATCAACCAAGTCGCTTGTTGCAGCCATTGCTCCAAATGCGGTTTCCTCTACACTGGGGAGACTGGGCACCCCCTCGCAGAGCCCATTAGGGAACAACTCTGGGACACCCCCACCAATCAACCCAACCTCCACGTGACCCAATATTTCAACTTCACCTCCCACTCTGCCGTGGACATGCAGGTCCTGGGTATCCTCCATCACCACTCCCTTACCACAAGACGACTTGAGGAAGAACGGCTCACCTTTTGCGTCAGAACACTTCAACCCCAGGGCATCAATGGAGAATTCACCAGTTTCCTCATTTCCCCTCCCGCCACCTTAGCCGAGGTTCTAACTTCCAGATCAGAACAAAACTCATGATCTGTCCTACCTGCCTATCTTCCTTCCCACCTATCTGCTCCACCCTCCCCTCTGACCTATCACATTCATCCCCACCTCCTTCTATCCTTTGAACACTTTGCTACTTTCCCTCACCCTCCTCTCTGACCTATCACTTCCATCCCCGCCCCCATTTACCTATTGCACACTTTGCTAACTTCGCCCCAAGCCCCACCCACACCCATTTATCTCTCCCACTCCCTGTCTCCTGTTAGGGACAGACACTGCCTCCAGGGGTTTGTTTCAGGGGAAGAAAGTGGGGACTGAAGATGCTGAGATCGGAGTCAAAAAGAGTGGTGCTGGAAAAGCACAGCAGTTCAGGCAGCTTCCTCGGATAAGGAAAGTCCACGTTTCAGGCATAAGCCATTTAACCAACCTGTTGAATGGGGTTTGCCCAAAACGTTGACTCTCCTGCTCTTCGGACGCTGCCTGGCCTACTGTGCTTTTCCAGCACCACACTTTCTGACTTTGTTTCTGGAGACCTGATTCAAGCAGGAAGATTAAAGGGTCTGGTAGGATTGGGATTCGAACTCACCCTCACACGGATACAAAAAAAAACACAGCGATTCGCAACACCTGCTTAATGCACATGAGTTAAGGGATATTGGCTGCCAAAACCTGCTTAAAACTGGTCTGTCACTCAATGATATTCTCTCGACTTAAGTACCAATTCATCCAGTCAGCTGCCACCTCCCTCTACCTTGGAGTGCACTTCTCCAGGAATGAATTGCCAGCCACAGTCATCTCTGTGGGATGAATTGGGTGGGAAGGTGTGCTGGGCGAGTGAGGGAGGAGGTGTGTGAGAAAGCTGCAGCTAAATAATGTCGTCCAGAACTTGTCTGTCTACAGGGAAAGGCTGAATAGGCTGGGGCTGTTTTCCCTGGAGCATTGGAGTCTGAGGGGTGACCTTGTAGAGGTTTATAAAATCATGAGCAGCATGGTTACAGTAAATAGTAAATCTCTTGTGTCTGGGGCGGAGGGCATAGGTTTAGTGTGAGAGGAGAAAGATATAAAAGAGACCAAAGGGGCAACTTTTTCACACGGAGGGTGGTAAGTGTATGGAATGAGGTGCCAGTGGAAATGGTGGAGACTGGTACAATTGCATCATTTAAAAGGCATTTGAACTGGTATATCAAGAGGAAGGGCTTAGAGGGATATGGGCCGAGTGCTGACAATTGGGACTAGATTGGGTTGGGATATCTGGTCAGCATAGATGGGTTGGACTAAGAGGTCTATTTCCATGCTCTATATCTCTATGACATTAAATCAATTTAAAGGAGCTTCTGAAATAAGATTGGGAACTGGCTCTTTGGGAGGGTGCAGAGAGGGAGTCCAGAAGTGGTTAGGTTTGGATTCACCTGTCATCACATCAGTTGGGTCGTGAAAAGGAACAAAGAAATGAGCCACTGGTATCAACAAATTGAAAGGAAACAAAGCCATTTACTGGTGAAGATAAAATAGCATTCAGAAGGCGCAGAATCTTTCCTGGATTTTTTTTACGATTTAGAAAATATACTTTTGTTTTTAATTTTGTTCAAATTAAATTGTGTTCAAATATAATCATCTAAAAAGAATAATTTGGTTAGGGATAATCAGCACGGTTTTGTGAAGGGCCGGCCGTGCTTCACAAACCTTATTGAGTTTCTTGAGAATGTGACTGAACAGGTGGGTGAGGCTAAACCCTTTGATGTGGTGTATATGGATTTCAGCAAAGCGTTCAATAAGATTCCCCATAGTAGGCTATTGTAAAAAATGCAGAGGAATGGGATTGTGGGAGTTGTAGCAGTTTGGATCAGTAATTGGTTTGCTGAAAGAAGACAGAGGGTGGTGGTTGATGGGAAATGTTCACCCAGGAGCCCAGTTAGCAGTGGTGTACGGCAAGGATCAGTGTTGGGTCCTCTGCTGTTCATCGTTTTTATAAACGACCTGGATGAGCGCGTAGAAGGGTGGGTTAGGAAATTTTCAGACAACACTAATGTCGGTGGAGTTGTAGATAGTGACGAAGGATGTTATCGGTTACAGAGAGACATAGATAAGCTGCAGAGCTGGGCTGAGAGGTGATAAGTGGAGTTCATGCGGACAAGTGTGAGGTGATTCACTTTGGTCAAAGTAACCGGAATGCAAAGTACTGGGCGAATGGTAAGATTCTTGGTAGTGTAGATGAGCAGAGAAGCTCGGTGTCCAGGTACACAGATCCTTGAAAGTTGCCACCCAGGTTTACAGGGTTGTTAAGAAGGCATAGAGTGTTTTCGCTTTTATTAATAGAGGGATTGTGTTCCGGAACCATGAGGTTATGCTACAGCTGCACAAAGCTCTGGTGCAGCCGCACTTGGAGTATTGAGTACAGTTCTGGTCACTGCATTACAAGAAGGATGTGGAAGCTTTGGAAAGCGTGCAGAGGAGATTTACTCAGATGGTGCCGAGTGTGGAGGAAAGGTCTTACGAGGAAAGGTTGAGGGACTTGAGGCTGTTTTCATTAGAAACAAGAAGTTTGAGCTGTGACTTAAGAGAGACATATAAGTTAATCAGAGGGTTAGATAGGGTGGACAGGGAGAGCCTTTCTCCCAGAATGGTGACGGTGAGCACGAGGGGACACAGCTTTAAATTGAGGGGTGATAGATACAGGACAGATGTCAGAGGTAGTTTCTTTACTCAGGGATAAGTAAGGGTATGCAATGCTTTGCCTGAAACGCTAGTAGATATGCCAACTTCAAGTACATTTAAGTCGTCATTGGGCAAGCATATGGATTGTACATGGAGTTGTGTAGGTTAGATGGGCTTCAGATAGGTATGACAGGTCGGTGCAACATCGAGGGCCGAAGGGCCTGTACTGCGCTGTAATGATCAAAGTTCTATGTAAATGTCTGGATCAGAGAGATCATTTAGGAAAACAGGATCATGTAATTGTATTTCCCGCTCGGCCCTGCAGGAAACAATGGTGCTTTCCTCCGGGTACCCGATTTCCTCACTGAGAACTGCTGCCTTGGGATGAATGTAGCTTTTGTGCCTGTATAATTCCTCTTTTGGTTTTGCTTTTATTGTTCAGCTTCCTACTAACTGTTGCTCATTGCGAACAGCACTCAAAACTGCTCTGCTCCTGCCGTCTCTTACATTTTGCTACACTGATGGAGTCACCCATTAGATACGTGGCGTTATCTTGCAGCTCGTACACCTCCTTTCGGTCCATTGCACAGGTGAAATCCTCATTGCATTATCGCCTGCAGCTAACGTTGACTCAACAGTTATTTGTATTTATTCACCAATTCAATCAGTTTTATAACTGGATATTTCACTGCGCACTTTAACTAGTCTCTGAACTTTTTCTGGGTCACCACATAAATAAAAGCATTTGTGCAGCAACTTAACTTCTGCAGCATATATGCCACTTTTCGAAAGACATCATGAGCAGCAGAATCCAATGAATAACCAACACTAAAGAAATACAAAATATACACCAACCAGAGAAGTATGAAACTGGCAGATATGGCAAAGAGTAAAATCACAGATTTCTTTCTGCTCTCTACCTCTGGGTCTTTTTCCATTCTTGTCTGTCCTCTCAGCCCCTCCCGTATCTTCGTGGCCTCAAAGATGTATCTGACACTCTTGATAAAGAGAATAAAACTGAATGGGAGAAGCGGTGTTAAAAATTTTTCAAAACATATAAAACTTGTCCACCGAGGATCGTTATAATAACTGAATGTGGTAGAACAATACCATGGAACATTGTTACTGATCATTCTAGGTTTAAATCGAAAGTAGTTGGGAATGTTCTTTAAACAGAAGAAAATGCAAATTGTTGTGAGAACCCTTGTTGCAGTTTTCTCTGTGCAATACTGAGATTTCATCTGATGAAATGAAATGGCGACAAATCGGTCAAAAGATAAGGCAACGGTGAACCAGACCGAACAATCAATGGTCAAGCAGCTCAGGACATGGGTAACACTACAAACAGGAGTGATGTCCAGGAAACACTGTGGATAATAATAATATGCAAATCGACGGAGTATGATATCAAAAATGATGAACAGTAGATCAGATGCTGCCATGGCCACCAGATGGCGAGTGGTGCATGTAGAAAGGCCACACTTGCCCCGAACTAAGATTGCAATCGCCACTAGACTAACTGTAACAGAGAGAGAAAGGAAATTTTAAAAAAAGCAGACTTGAAATTACTGACCAAATACTATTCGTGTCTGGGCTCAGACTATAAGTCATGGCAAAAAGATAACTGTTGTTGTATATCATATAAAGTTTAAAGAATTTTGACTACAGCAGCAAACTCTCTCTAAATGTATCATTTGCAGTTTTTATAAGACATAGTGAAGAACATGAGCAGTGGTTTGCTAACAGAAACACAGTCATCTACTAATTTCTTTTTTGAGACTGGCAGCAATCTATATAGTTTACGCAGGCTGGCTGGAGTTTCCCATAAGACTACTGTACTCACACCAATACTCTACTCAGTATGACAAACAATGGGAGACACCTAACACAGGCATTGATTGGAAATTTTCTGTATTTGCTTTCAGAGCCTCCACAATTAATTTTGCCTCCAGAATCGTCAATCCACACGATATAAAGAACAGTACAGAACGCTGAATCACTCCACCATGTCCAAGAATGGATTCTCTCAACAAATGAATGAATAAGTGGTGGGGTGTAGAGTTTCCTCCCTCATGTAAGGATTGACCATCCTGATAATTTGAACCATGAAAGCATTCAGCCGTGAATCTAACCACCATGTCCCAGGTTGGATACCACCACAATCGAAGGTCTTCAACATTTGGCTCAGATTCCTTCCGCTTGTCCAATACTGTTCCACACAGCTATCACCTGAAAGAAATCTCGTTAAGAAGTCCGACACTTTATCTGAGGACAAATAAAGCTTCCTTCCTGATGTCCAAGGCCGCGCTCCCAAATTCCTCTCCTTGTGAACGAAGGTTCCTAAAGCAGACTCAGAGCTATTTGGGGCTCCAAGTCTCCATAGATTGACTGACATTCACCAGATTTATTCCACAAATTGGAATCAGTGACTATTAGCCATATATGTAAATTGATCGCCAAAGACAAAATAACAATCCCAACAGAATGGCAATGTGGAGGAACTGCACATGGGGCATTGTCATTTGGGGGACATGAAAAACAGCAGCAACGAAGGACAAGGTGAGAAACAGCCTGTTGGACACAATTACTTCATCCTCCATGGGGGAGCTGCTTCTACACCACTCCAGATCTCAGTGTTGGTTCGACTCACATCTCTCTTTGACAATCAAGCTTTGAGCTAACAAACACACACACATAGAGAGAGAGAGAGAGAGAGAGAGAGAGAGAGAGAGGGCAGTCTTGCTGTACCCTTCCTCAAAAAAATCAGCACACATGCTCAGTTAAACCTCATCAAAGTGACTTCTACACAGGATAGAGAAACAGACAATGTTGCACACAACTGCTGAGTCTCGTAATTGGTACACTATTTGCTTTAAACTCAGTGAGTACGGACACTATTCTCTGACACGGAGATTTATCTTGTTCAGTGGAAATAAAATGATTAATAATCTCAGACAGAAGTAAGTATGATTAAACATGAAGATCAGTCATAGACAGAGATAAATATGATTAAATGCAGAGATTTATACAAGGGACGTTATTACAAGACTTACCAGGAACACCAACAACAGCAAGGATGGTCTCAAACACCTTTTCGACCCTTTCCCTGAGAAGATGCATTTCGTTGTTTGTCAGACAACTTCTCCCTTCCCACTGCTAGCAATCTGTCCGAATTGAAGAATTCTCTTCGAATTGGTGATGAGTCAGTCTCAGAAATGTTATTTTATGTTGTGTGGCATCTCCACTGGGAAACTATGATTACACCTTCAGATTTTTTACAGCCCCATTTTGAATAAATATATTACAAAAGCAGGTTAATTTTAATGATGTGATGTCATTGAGATTTGAAGCCGTGTTTGAATACCCCAAAGGCTGGTTTAATCTGATCCTACGATGTCTCAAATGTGAATTGCAATTTTGCATTAATTAACAATACTTGTGTTATTTCACTCACTATCAGTCCTACCAATATCAAAATACATTTTGATATATCTTTCATTGATAACCCTCATTTTGCTGAGTCTATTCAGTCATTCAGTACCTCGTGAACTTCTTGAGAGCTGTGCTATTGCATACATACAACTGCTTTCCTTGTTAACTGAGTTTTACAACTCATTTGGGAAACTCTGTGTGTGAATAAGCACTCCAATACAGAACCTGACGCTCATAATGATCAGAAAAACCACTAGAACTTACACTTGATTATATTTTCTCAAAAGCAAGACAAAAATAATCAGAATTTTATCTTCAGAATTGTAGAATTACAGAATGAGAGAACAGAAGAGACTCTCTGAACCATCATGTTTCTCTCACCAAAATTACACGACATCTCCATTCGTCCCACACAGACAGAGACACTGAACAGGCATGGTCTCTCCAACACACACACACACACACACACACACACACACACACACACACACACACACACACACACACACACACACACACACACACACACACACACACACACACACACACACCTATATCAATGATGAATATCACAAACAATAGGGACCATGCCCCCACCCCACCAAGTAAAGGACAGCGTTCTTCATGAAATACTCATAATGCAGAAGAATGTCCTCTGTATGTTACAAACACGCACACACATGCTTAAATTATTCTACTTCCTTTGTACTTAATATCTTCCTTTGCATGGGAAAACAATGCCCTCCGCTCATCTTTAGTTTCTTCAAACTTCCCACTCAGGTACACTCACCCATCGTGATTCGTAAAAAGAAGTGCCTTGCTGACTCAAGTTAACTCAAATTAATGTGGTTGACCGCTCTCACTTAGTCTTTCTGTATTCATATTTTCTAGGGACCAAATAGAAACAAAATAATATTGCACTGAATTATAGTTAAAAAATTTAAATCTTCATTGGGTAATTGGATCAGAAATATCACATTGGATTATAAATCAGACAGGAATCCAGGGACCGAATTGGCTCACATTCTGATGCTTCCGAAGATTTAATGTGGACCCTTGCCAAATCCTCTCATGACAGAACTTTAATTCCTTAAATATGTTGAATTATAACTCAAATGTTGTCCATGAAACCATTGTCAACTATAATAACAACTCATGTTGTTTACTAATGCTCTTGAGGACAAGAAAATTACTGTCCTTGCCTGGCCTGGACGTCAAGTCAGTCCACAACGTCAGAAATTGGGGTGGTTTCTGGAGATCAGCCAGCTAAGCTCCAGGACTTCACTGCCAGAGATCCTCAAAATTGTATCCTAGACCTAACTACCTTTTGTGATTGTAAAATTGACCTCCCCTTAATCATTAATTCCATGAGTTAGAATGTCGCTAATACATGCACAATGTACAAGGGCAGTGGGGAGAGGTCAGATAATTACAGACCAGTTAGGCTGAAATCAGTGGTGGGAAAAATATTGGATAAAGTTCTAAAGAACAGGATTATTTGGAAAGGAAAGTATTGATCAGGGAGAGACAACATACATTTGTTGGAGGATGATCCTGCCTGACTGATTTTAGGTTTTTAAAAGGAGACTAAGTACAGTCTGTTCTGTAAGAATGTGACAGTTTGTTCATCTGCAATGTTTTCAGAAAATCGCGTAATGGAAACACCATTTAGATTAGGTTTACACTGTGGAAACAAACCCATCGGCCCAAACAGTCCACAACAACCCTCCAACAGTAACCAAACCAGACCCATTTCCCTCTGACTAATGCACCTGACTATGGGCAGCTCAGCATAGCCAATTCACCAGGCCTGCACATCTTTGTGACTGTGGGAGGAAACCAGGGCACCTGGAGGAAGCCCACGCAGACAGAGGGAGAATGTGCAAACCCCACACAGACAGTCGCCCGAAGCTGGAACCAAATCTGGAACCCTGGCACTATAAAGCAGCAGTGCTAACCACTGAACCACCCTGCTGCCCCATTAAACAAATGAAACTGGCATCGTGTTATAGCCAATGCAGGTAAGGAAAGTTCGCGTTCTACAAATAATGGTCCATGTTCTTCAGTTGTGTTATAGCCAATTCACATTGAAAAAACACGCATTATAGCAGAACCAACTCTATATCGATGCGGGTAGTGCAGTCGATCTGTCTTACATGGACTTCAGTAAGGCCTTTGGCAATGTCCCACATGTATGGCTGGTCCAAAAGGTGGTAACTCCTGGGGTTCAAAGCAAGTTGGCAAACTGAATCCAAACATTGCTTACAAAGAGGACACAAAGTGTAATGGTGGGGCAGTAGATGCTTTTTTTAATGTAATTGGAAGCCTGTGACTAACAGTGTACCACAGGGACTGATGATTGGAGCCTTGATACACTTGTCTGTCAATGGTCAAGGTGTTATCAGTAAGTTTAAAGACCACACGAAAACATTGATGTTGTTTATACTGAAGATGATGGTCTCAGGTTATTGTCCATATTAATCAGCGATTAAACAGTGCAGAACAATGGCAGATACAATATAATCCCGATAAGTGAAATGTGATGCATTTTGGGATGTCAGATAAGGGAACAACATTCCCGTAAATGGCAGATTCTTAGAGAAAACTGGTAGATACAAAGTGAAGGGAAACAGATGGTGACATCTTGAAAAATGTCCATATAACACAGGAAGTGATGTTGGATATCTTAAAAATCATGAGGTTGGATAAATCCCCAGGACCTGATGAGGTGTCCCCCAGATCTCTTTGGGAAGCAAGGGAAGTGAATCGTGAGGGATTTGCTGAGATTCTTATGTCACTGGCAGTAACAGGTGAAGTGCTGGAAAACCTGACGTTGTCTACATAGTGCCACTATTTAAGAAAATTGAGAAGGAAAAGCCAGGGCAGTGTGGACTCGTGAGGCTGACATTGGTGGAGGGCAAGTTTTTTTTAGATTAGACTTACAGTGTGGAAACAGGCCATTCGGCCCAACAAGTCCACACCGACCCGCCGAAGCGCAACCCACCCATACCCCTAACCTAACACTACGGGCAATTTAGCTTGGCCAATTCACCTGGACCGCACATCTTTGTAACTGTGGGAGGAAACCGGAGCACCCGGAGGAAACCCACGCAGACACGGGGAGAACGTGCAAACTCCACACAGTCAGTCGCCTGAGTCGGGAATTGAACCCGGGTCTACAGGCGCTGTGAGGCAGCAGTGCTAACCACTGTGCCACCGTGCCGCCCACTAAGTTGGGAGAGTGAATCTGCAGGGACAGGATTTACATGTATTTGGATTGGCAAAGACTGATTAGTGGCAGTTGAAATACCTTTGTACGTGCAATTTCATGTCTCACCTACTCGACTGAGATTTTTGAAGGAGTACCAAAGAGGATTGATGAGGCAGAACAGTGGATGTGATCGATATGAACTTCAGGAAGGTTTTCAAACTGGTTTGCCACGGTTGACAAATTCGTAGGATTAGATGGCATTGACCTCGGGGAGACACAGCTATTTGGATACAGAATTGCCTTGTAGTTGGAATACCAGTTATTTCAGGTTCTGTTTCATGTTTTCAGCATTCAAAGCGATCACTTATTTCATTAAAATGCGTCACTTCCCAACCTGCCTCCCAGAAGTAATTCTGAGAATCAAAGAACCAGACTATACAGGAGAGGGCCTTCATTCCATCCAGTTTGTGCCATCAAAGTTACACGAAATCTACACTCGTCCCAGCGTCCAGCACTACACTCATAGACTCCAATATTGTGATGCTTCATGCGTTCATCCAGGTAGTTTTTAAAGTTTGTGACTTTTCCTGCTTCCACAACACTCCCAGGCACTGAATGAGTAGACACTCACCACTCTCTGGGTGAAAGCCTCTTCCTCAGATCCCCTGAACCACTTCCCTTTCATCTTAAAGATGTGCCCCCTGCCATGTGACAATTTCCTGCCCACATTTAATTCAACACATGAGCGAACAGCTTTGAAATGGGTCAGGCCATTGGAGGTTTCATGGTCAAACTCGACATCTGAACACTCCCAACTGCCCCAGATCTTATATTGCTATCTGTGTCGACGTGGAGACGTTTGATCATTAATTTCCAATTTACATTTTACTTCCTGTCTCTTTCAGTTAATTTCTTGGTGATTTTGGTTCTCACACGAGGAAAGTGTGGCCTCTCTAACTACACAATGCGCTGCTTGTTGGCTATGGCAACGTCGGATCTGCTGTTCATTCTCACTGACATCATGTTGTGGAATCTCAAATTCTTTGACATGCCAACCTGTTTCCTGGATCTCACCTCTGTGTACCGCCCTGTCTATGTCATGACTCGTGCAGCCACAGACTGTTCTGTCTGATTCACTGTCCTTTTCTCCTTTGACCGTTTTGTGGCCATTTGCTGCCCGAAAATGAAGGGAGAATATTGGACAGAGAAAGCCTTGGCTGTGGCTATAGCTGCAACTGGCATTCTGCTCTGTTCAAAAAACATTCCCTTCTATTTTCATTTGGAAACTTCGGGTATGATTAACAATGTTCTGTGGTACTGCCGAATAAAATCAAGTTTGTTTTTTACTGATCCCAGGTGGCTGGGATTTAGGTGGCTTGATATATTTTAACCCCTTTCATCCCATTCGTGTTAATTCTGTTGATGAACACCCTCACTATCAGGCACATTTCAGTGGCCATTCGAGACCAGAGTATTAATTACAGTTCTGTCAATGCACTGTCCCTTTATTCCCTGTACTTCGACTGTCTGCCTCTCTCTCCCGGTCGCTGTGAGGTAGTTTGTATTTGTGTGTTTCACTTTCGGTCTGTGAGGGTTTTTGTGTGTATGTATCCCTGTCTGCTTGTTGATACACTCTATGCGTCTGTTCTCCAGTTTTGTCTTTGGACATATCTGTTTGACACATTGTGAGTGCGTTTCTGCCCCCGTCTGCTCGGCTCCCTCTGTGAATCTGAGTTGGGTAGTGTTTCAGTGACTACATATTGCAGTGTTTATGTGTTTGGGTACGTTATTGAATCTGTGAGGGAGTGTTTCAGTGACGGTGAGGTATATTTGTGTCACTATTTGTTACTGTGCCAGTGTGAAACTGTATATGTGTTTTATATACACATGTACATCTGTTCCTTTGCGTCTGTGTACATCTGTGTGTGTAGTTACATTCCTATTACCATGTTTTTTGTGCTTCTGGCTTCTGACTGTGTGTGGGTGTTTGTTTGTGTGTGTGTGTGTGTGGGCATGTGTGTGTGTTTGCATGTGTGTGTGTGTGTGTGTCACTGTCAACATGTAACGATGGCTCAGTTGCTCTAAATGTGTAAGTCCCTGACTTTCGGTGCATTATTGCAAGAGTGCGGGTGTGTCTCTAACCGGCTGTGCTCCAAATTAAACAGATGGGTGTGTTGTTCAGACTGTTTGGCTGTCTGTCAATGTGTCAAGATCTTACTGAGCCCCCAGCAGGATCTCTCTGCACGTCTCTGTGGGTGGGTGTCTATCTTTGTCTGAGTGTCCATCGATCTTCATATCTCATTGTATGTGTGGTTTTGTGACTGTGTTTAAGTATGCTCATTTGTGTGTATATGAATGTTTCTGTAAGTACTTGCATGTTGATGTGCAATAGCTCTCAGTAAGACTTCATTTCTATAGCTGTGTGGGGATGTGGGTGTGATTATATGTCTGTGTGTAATTGTATTTCTTCATTTAGAAAGAATGTTTAACATGTGTATGCAAGTGTTCTGTATCTCTGTGTTAGTCTGTTCCTTTATCTCAGTCTGACTGTCTTTTTGTGTGAGCATGTGACTGCGAAGTCTGGGTGTGTTAATATATCAATGTGTCACTATGGTCAAATACTGCAGTCTGATTGTATTCATCTGTGTTTGTATGTGTGTGTGTGTGTGTGTGTGTGTGCGTGTGTGTGCGTGTGAGGGCGTGTTTATACGCCCCTCGGGATCTGATAATAGTTCTGTGTGTAGTTGGTTTCCCATATCTCCATTTGACTCTGTGTCTGTATGTGTTTGGGGTGGAGGATGTGATGTGTTACTGCTTCTGCTTATCGGTATGCTGCTAAGTCTCAACTTGACTGTATTTGTGCATGTGGGTGCATTTTAGTATCTGTGTGTGTGTTTGTGCGATGGTGTGGGTGTGTTTCCGTGTCCCTCAAGAACTGACCATGTTTCTGTTTCATCATGACTCTCGCTCGCTCTCCTGAAAATAGATGAGTGAATCCGACAGCAGGTCACTGTGCACAGGTTGCCCTCAATGGAGTACATGTGGGAACGTAGGGAAAATACAAACAACAGTATTGCGACCTCGTAACCATTGAATCCTGAACTGTTACTCCGGAAAAAATATCTATTGTCTGACTAACGCAACATGACAAGGTAATAATGAGTGACAACTAAGGCTTTGGGAAACTCAGAGGAAGAGTGGGATCTTGTGATGTTTGTCTACAGATCCTGGAAGGTGGGAGGACTGATTAATAGGATAGTTAAGAAGGTACATGTGACAATCATGGTGTAGAATATCGGGGCACGGAGATCTTGGAGTTTTGTGGGACTTAGGTGAGGACCCAGCTGAAGTACTGTGAGCAGTTCTGGACAATACATGAAAGTAAATTATGTACTCAGATAAACACAGCAATCTTGAAAACGCTGGTGAGAGGTGGGAAGCGTGACATAGTTTAATATGGGAACAGGTCAAACCAGGTGAAAGTGGAGATGATCCTCGGATGATCAAAGGACGGAACCAAAAATGGTTCCCTCCAAAAAATGACTTCACCATTCTGCCCACTCAGGGACAGGCTGCTATTCCTGATTGACTGACCGATTGACATAGATAATGAGTAGTAGCAGGTCATTCAGCCCTTCGAGACTGGACCTCCTACCACTCCAGAAGACGTCTGCTCATCCAATTGTAACATCAAATCCGCAATCCCATACGTACCTAAGTACCACGCACACTCCACCCCACAAAAAAAATGTTTAACAAGAATCTATCTATCTGCAACTTCAACAATATTGAAGGGCACGACAAACAGAAATCAGGTAAGGGAGCAAGAGGTGACTGTTGGGGGCAGGGTAGGAGGGAAAGAGGCTGCAAGGGTGATTACAATGACAGACAGGCTGTGAGTGATGGGTTCAGCTGGAACATTCAGTCAGCACCAGCTGCCCTGTGGATAAGTGTTAAAGACCGGCCAGAAGGGTCTCTGCATTTCCCCTGCAGGGGAGGAGGCGGAGGGACAGACACAGGCCCTCATGCACCATGATGGTTGTCAGACTCTCTTTGTTCAGCTCACAGTAACACTTTATTGCAACAAGAGAAAGGCTCCGATTGCTGGTGATCCTCTCGGCTGACTTGGTTGTTATTTCGTGAATTTTTACTTATTTTTGAGAGAGTTTCTTGAGCCCACCTCCTGGCTAATCCCATCCAAGGATATTGCCATCTCTCTATTTATCTTCCTCTTTCTGTGTGTCTTTGTCTCTATCCATCACTCCCTCTCTTTCTCCGTCTCTGCATCTTCCTCTCTCCTCTCTGAATGTCTTGCTGTCAGTCCTTGTCTGTCTCTCTCTCTCTCTCTCTCTCTCTCTCTCCCCCCTCTCTCTCTCTCTCTCTCTGTCCCTCTTTCACTCACTTGGTCTGTATCTGTCTTTGTCTCGTTCTCCTCTATCTCAGTTTCTTTACCTCACTCTCTGTTGATCTCATTCTTTGTCTCTGTCTCTCTCTCTGTCTGTCTCTTTTTTCTTTCATTGACGATGTCAGACATTTGTTTTCTCAGTTTTGTACAGTTCATGTTCATTGGCTCAAGTCCATTCCCAATCCCTTCATTCACTGCTTTGAACCCAGGACGTAATTTTGCAAAACGCAAAAGATACGGACACTGCCAGCAATACCTTGACACAAAACTCATAACAGTTCTGTAAATGGGCTGTCCGTCCCTTCCTCTCCTGCTCTTTCATTGTTTTCGTGTGTGTGTGCTCGCTTTTCTCTTTCAGTATATGAGTGTCTGTGTGTGTCTGTGTGTGGGTATGCTTCATTGCCTTTGTGTGGATGTCACTCTGTGTATGTTCCTCAGTATTTTTTAAATTTGGATATGTTCCTGTGTATCTCTGTGAGTTTTGCGTGTGGTGTTTGTTTCATTTCTATTTTTCTACCATATATGCTGTTTTTGCTTGCGTGTGTCAGCGGTCAAACTCGTCCTGTGACCCTATGTGTGTCTGTCTTTGAGTGCAGGCGTATTATTGCGCTAATGCAGGGTGTGTCTCTCTGCCTGACCATGCTCCTGTATAGGTAGGTGAGTGTGTTGCCCAGACGGTATTTGTGTGTTGGTTTGTAGTCAAGATTTCTGTGCGTCCAGCAGGATCTCCCTGTGTCTCTCTGTGGGTGTGTTTCTGTATTTGGGAAAGAGTGTTGCTCTTTGCCTGTATCTAATGTGTGTGTAGTTCTATAAATATGCTGGAGTGTTTATACAAGTTCTTCAGGTTCGCGTCTACAGTCTCAATATGATTTAATTTCTATTTGGGAATAAAGATTTGGGTGTGATCCAGTGTCTGTTTGGAAATGTGTTCCTATATTGCAGGATGACGATTTGTAAATTTTGTATATGTCTATGTGTCCCTTGTCTGTGTATCCATCTGTTGCTATATCTATATCTCAGTGAAACTGTGTTTCTGTGTGTGTGAGTATGTGAGTGTTAATGTGTCTATGTGTAGGTGTGTTTATATTCTGCAGTACTATTGTATTCCTGTGTGTGTGTGTGTGTGTGTGTGTGTGTGTGTGTGTGTGTGTGTGTGTGTGTGTGTGTGTTTCTGTGTGGGTGTGTTTCTGTGTTGGTATATTGCCATATCTGTGAGTTTGTGTGCGTGTGTACTTGGAAGGAGGGGAGGCAGTTTGGGGATATGTTTGTGTCGGAGGTAGCTTGGGTGTTGCTTTCATGTTTCTTGGTATATTCGTATGTTTCAGTCTGGTTATAATTTTGCATGGGGGGTGTGTTTCTGTGTCTGTGTGTTCCCATAACCTTTGCCAGTTTGTGTGTGCATGTGTGCTTGCATGCAAGTGTGGGTGTGGGGGGTGGCGGGTTTGTGTGTGTGTGTGTGTGTGTGTGTGTGTGTGTGTGTGTGTGTGTGTGTGTGTGTGTGTGTGTGTGTGTGTGTGTGTTGTTATGAACTACGCCAGACCACTAAAAACATTCTTAAGCAGGCAATCCAGAGCATAACTTGAGAATTTCGCTAAGTGTATCTTGAAAATCATCTGTAACTTAGCGAGGTTGACTACCAGGTTTTAAAACAATTAAATATGTATTCACAACATTAGGGTGGTTCAGTGGTTAGCACCAGGGTTCCAGGTTCGATTCCAGCCTTGGGCCACTGACTGTGTGGAGTTTGCACATTCTCCCCGGGTCTGTGTGGGTTTCATCCGGGTGCTCCAGTTTCCTCCCACAGTCACAAAGATGTGCATGCCAGGTGAATTAGCCATGCTGAATTGTCCATCGGTTTTTTTCAACTAAACAAGATCAATCACCATGTCAGAGAATAGTGTCCGTACTCACTGAATTTAAAGCAAATAGACTGTCAATTAGGAGACTCCTCAGTTGTGTGTAGCATTGTCTGTTTCTCTATACTGTGCAGAAAGGGTTTATACTGAGGCCACTTTGACGAAGTTTATATGAGCACGGGCACTGGCTTGTTTGAGGAAAGGTTCATCAAGACTATTCTCCCTCTCTCTCTCTCTCTCTCTCTCTCTCTCTCTCTCTCTCTCTGTTTGTTAGCTTAACGTTTGCTAGCCATCAGATGTACAAGGTTAAAAATCACACAACACCAGGTTATGGTCCAACAGGTTTATTCGGAAGCATTAGCGTTCAGAGCGCTGCCCCACCATCAGGTGTCTGTCCAAATCATCCATCAGATGGATTTTCTTCCAGGCCCATCTCTCAGAGACATCTGGGGCTTCCCACTCCTTGATACAGCGGTATTTTGTTGTTGAATTTTGCTCAGGCAGCTTGCTCCAAATGGGAGCCCAGATACACCGTGGGCACTGGGTGAGATTAGAAGCTCGTCATGTGGTGATAAGTGAGCAGCAGCACAGAATGGTTTCACCATCTTGTGGGTTTTCTTCAGCCACTGGATGTGTGGGCTGGGGTGACATTTGTGATGACAGATCGTGGAGAGGGGGGTTCAGCACATCATCACGTTTATACGCAGTGTTGAGTTATTTGATTGTCAAAGAGAGATGCGAGTTGTGCCATTTGTAAGAAGGCGCACACTACTGAGGTACAGAATGTGGTAGAACCAACACTGAGATCTGGAATGATGTAGCAGCAGCTCCCCCACAGAGGATCAAGCAACTGTGCTCAACAGTCTGTTTCTCTCCTTGTATCTCATTGCTGCTGTTTTTTCATGTTCCCCAAATGATAATGGCCCATGTGCAGTTCCTCCCCATCGGCATTGTTATTTTGTCTTTGGCGATCAATTGACATATATAGCTATTAGTCTCTTGTCCCAAGCTGTGGAACAATTCTGGTGATATCTATGTGGATTTCAGTCAACCCAGGGAGATTTCTAGCCCCAAATAGCTCTGAGTCTGTGTTGGGAACTTCCGTTCACAAGGAGAGGAGCTTGGCAGCGTCATCCTGGGCATCAGCAAGGAAGCTTTGTTTGTCCTCAGATAAAGTATTGAACTTCTAAACCAGAAAGTTGCGATGGCAAATGCTGTGTCGATTCATATTTTGTTTCGGTGGTGGCTGTGGTGTACAGTGTTGGACATGTGGGAGTAGTCTGTGCCAAAAGTTGAAGATCTTCCGATTGTGGTGAGTATCCAACCTGGGACATGGTGGTTGGATTCACTGCTGAATGCTTTCATGGTTCAAATTATCAGGATAGTCAATCCTGTACATGAGGAAGGGACTCAATGCTCGATTGTTTATTCATCCATATTGTGGAGAGTATCCAATCCTGAACAACGTGTAGTCATTCCGTGTTCTGTCCTGTTCTTTATATCATGTAGATATACAATTCCAGAAGCAAACTGAATTGTGGAGGCTCTGAAATCAAATACAGGAATTTTCCCACCAATGCTGTGTTAGTGCCTCCTGTTGTTTGTCGTACTGATCCCAGGTGTCTTGGAGTGAGTGCAGTGGTGTTATGGGAAACTTCAGCCAGTCTGTGTCACCCATACAGTGGGTGAAATTCATTGCTGTCAATCCACATTAAAAAGGTAGATGACTGTGTTTTTGTCAGCAAACCGCTGCTCATTTTCTTCCCTATTTCTTTTATTTTGTTAAAAAACTTCAAATGATACACTCTGAGAGAGTTTGCTGCTGTGATTCAAATTCTTTAAACTTTATATGACATGGAACAACGATTATCTTTTTATACCATTGCTTATAGCTTGAGCCCAGACACGGAGAGTGTTTGATCAGTAGCTTCAAGCCTGCCTTTTTTCCCCTTTCTTTCTCTCTTACAGTTTGTCTAGTGGTGTTTGTAATCCTAGTTCGGGGAAAATGTGGCCTTTCTACATGCATCACTCGCTATCTGGTTGCCATGGCAGCTTCTGATTTACTGTTCATTGTTTTTAATATCATACACCGTCGATTTGCATATTATTATTCTGCAGTGTTTCCTGGAATCACTCCTGTTTGTCGTGTTACCTATGTCCTGAGCTGCTTGACCATTGATTGTTCGGTCTGGTTCACTGTTGCTTTATCTTTTGATCGATTTGTCGTCATTTGTTTTCATCAGATGAAATTTCAGTATTGCACACAGAAAACTGCAACAAGTGTTCTCACAACAATTTGCATTTTCTTCTGTTTAAAGAACATTCCCAACTACTTTCGATTTAAACCTGCAATGATCAGTAACAATGTTCCATGGTATTGTTCTACCACATCCAGGTATTATAAAGATCCTCGGTGGGAAAGTTTTAAATGTATTGGAAAAAATTTTAACACCGTTTCTCCCGTTCAGTTTTATTCTCTTTATTAATGTCCTGACTGTCAGATATATCTTTGAGGCTGCGAAAATGCGCGAGGGGCTGAGGGGACAGAGAAAAATGGAAAACGACCCAGAGGTAGAGAGCAGAAAGAAATCTGTGATTTTACTATTTGCCATATCTGCCAGTTTCATACTTCTCTGGTTGGTGTATATTTTGCATTTCTTTACTGCTGGTTATTCCTTAGATTCTGCTGCACGTGATCTCTTTCGAAAATTGGCATTTATGCCTCAGAAGTTAAGTTGTTGCACAAATACTTTTATTTATGTGGTGACCCAGAAAAGGTTCAGAGACCAGTTAAAGTGGGCAGTGAAATATCCAGTTATAAAAGTGATGGACTGGATCAAACAATCCAAGTAACTGAGGAATCAACATTAGATCCAGCAGATAATGGAATGAAGAGTTCACGTGAGGAATGGACTGAAAGGAGGAGGATTAGCAACATGATAACACTCCGTAGCTAATGGGCAAGGAATGACCCCATCTGAGTATCCAAATGAAAGAGACAGCAGGAGTAGAGTGATTTAAAGTGCTGTTTGCAAGGTGCAACAGTTAGTAGGAAAGCTGACCAACAAAAGCAAAACCATAACAGTAATTGTATTGGCACAAAAGCTACCTTCATCCCAAGCCATCTGCTCGCAGTGAGCAAAGCGGGTCCAAGGAGAAATGACCCGGAGGAAATCATCACTGTTCACTGCAGGTCAGAGTGGGAAATACAATCAAACAATCTTGTTTACTCTTCCTCAAGCAACGCTCTAATCCACACAACTGGACAAATTTAACAAAAAGTTTCAATTCTAAAAAGTACATAATATCCAGGAAAGATTCTGTGCCTTCTGGGTGCAAATTCATTTTCAACAATAAATGACTTTGATTCCTGGAAGGGTCCTGATACTATGTAACACCCTCTGTGCACTTGGTCGGACACTGATGCGCTGTGAAACTCTGTACACACATGGCAGGATCCTGATACACTGTGAATCCCTGTCTACATCTGGCAGCATCCTGATACAATGTGAAATCCTGTACACACCTGGCAGGATCCTGATGCACTGTGAAACCCTATACACACCTGGCAGGATCGTGTTACACTGTGAAGCCCTGTACGCACCAGGCAGGATCCTGATACACTGTGAAACCCTTTACATACCTGGCAGGATGTTGTTACACTGGGAAATCCTGCATACACCTGGCAGGATCCTTATACACTGTGAAACCCTGTATACATCTGGCAGCATCCTGATACAATGTGAAATCCTGTACAAGCCTGGCCAGATACTGATACACTGTGAAAACCTATATACACCTGGTAGGGTCCTGATACACTGTGAAAGCCTGTACACCTGGCAGGATCCTGATACACTGTGAAATCCTGTACCCACCTGGCAGGGTCCTGATACACTGTGAAACCCTGTACCCACCTGGCAGGGTCCTGATACACTGTGAAAACCTATATACACCTGGCCGGATCCTGATACACTGTGAAACCATGTACCTGGCAGGGTCCTGATATACTGTGAAACCCTGTACCCATCTGGCCGGATCCTGATACACTGTGAAACCCTGTACCTGGCAGGGTCCTGATATACTGTGAAACCCTGTACCCACCTGGCAGGGTCCTAATACACTAGGAAATCCTGCATACACCTGGCAGAATAATAATGCATTGTGAAACCCTGTACACACCTGGTAGGTTCCCGATACACTGTGAAAACCTATATACACCTGGCCGGATCCTGATACACTGTGAAACCCCGTACCCACCTGGCAGGGTCCTGATATACTGTGAAACCCGGTACCCACCTGGCAGGGTCCTGATACACTGGGAAATCCTGCATACACCTGTTAGGACTCTGATGCACTGTGAAACCCTGAACACAACTGACAGGGACCTGATACACTGTGAAACCCTGTACACACCTGGCCGGATCCTGATACACTGTGAAACCCTGTATACACCTGGCTAGTCCCTGATACACTGCGAAACCCTGTATAAACCTGGCAGGGCCTTGATACACTGTGAACTCTGGCCTGATACGATACACTGAAACCCTGTATACACCTGGCAGGGCGCTGATACACTGTGAACCCTGTATACGCCTGGCAAGGCCCTGATACACTGTAAACCCTGTATACACCTGGCAGTTTTCTGATGGATTGTGAAACCCTGCACACACCTGTCAGTGTTCTGGTACACTGTGAAACCCTGTAGACTCCTGACAGGTTTCTGATACACTGCGAAACCCTGTATACACCTGACAGGATCCTGATACAACTGAAACCCTGAGCACTCCTGACAGGGCCCTGATTTACTGTGAACCCCTGCACACACCTGGCTGGTTTCTGATAGACTGTGAAACCTTGTACACTCCAGACAGGAACCTGATACACTGTGAAACGCTGTATGCACGTTTCACGTACCAGATACACTGTGAAACTCTCCACACATGCCAGGAACCTATACACCCTCAATCCCTGTACACACATGTCACGATCCTGATACACGCTCAAACCTTGTACGCCCCCGGCCGGATTCTAATACACTGTGATACGCTGTATACACCTGGCAGGTCCCTGATACACTGCGAAACCCTGTATAAACCTGGCAGGGCCTTGATACACTGTGAACCCTGACCTGATACGATAAACTGAAACCCTGTATACACCTGGCAGGGCGCTGATACACTGTGAACCCTGTATACGCCTGGCAAGGCCCTGATACACTGTAAACCCTGTATACACCTGGCAGGATCCTGATAAACTGTGAAATCCTGTATACAACTGGCAGGGCCCTGATTCACTGTGAACCCTGGCCTGATACTGATACACTGTGGAACCCTGAACACATCTGGCAGTTTCCTGATACAATGTGAAATCCTGTACACACCTGGCCGGATACTGATACACTGGGAAACTCTGTATACACCTGACAGGTTCCTGATACAACTGAAACCCTGAGCACTCCTGACAGGGCCCTGATTTACTGTGAACCCCTGCACACACCTGGCTGGTTTCTGACAGACTGTGAAACCTTGTACACTCCAGGCAGGAACCTGATACACTGTGAAACGCTGTATGCACGTTTCACGTACCAGATACACTGTGAAACTCTCCACACATGCCAGGAACCTATACACCCTCAATCCCTGTACACACATGTCACGATCCTGATACACGCTCAAACCTTGTACGCCCCCGGCCGGATTCTAATACACTGTGATACCCTGTACACACTGCAGGATTTCGATACAGTGTGAAACCCTGTGCAAACCTGGCATGATACTGACACACTTAGAAACCCTGTATGCAGCTGGCATGATCCTGATACACTGAGAAACCCTGTATACACCTGCCAGGTTCCAGATACACTGTGATACCCTGTGCACACCTGGCATGATCCTGATACACTGTGGAACCCAGTACAAACCTGGCAGTGGTCTCATAGACTCTGCAACCCTCTATATCCTTGACAGGGATCCTGGTTCACTGTGGAACCCAGTACCATCCTGGCCGGTTTGCAATACACTTTGAAACCTTGTATACACCTGGCAGGTTCCTGATACACTGTGAAACCCTGTACACACCTGGCAGTTTTCTGATGGATTGTGAAACCCTGCACACACCTGTCAGTGTTCTGGTACACTGTGAAACCCTGTAGACTCCTGACAGGTTTCTGATACACTGCGAAACCCTGTATACACCTGACAGGATCCTGATACTTTGTGATACCCTGTACACACCTGCAAGCATCCTGATACACTGTGAAACCCAGTACAAACCTGGCAGGTTTGCATTACACTGTGATAATATGTGCATACCTGGCAAAGTCCTGATACATTCTGAAAAACTCTGTACACCTTGTGCGGTCCTAATACACTGTGAAACCCTGCAGACATTTGCCACAGTCCCGATACACTTTGAGACTCTCTACATACCTGGCAGAATCCTATTCCAGTCTGAAACCATGGACACACCTGGCTGAATTATCATAAACTGTGATAATCTGAACATAACCAGTATTATCCTAATACACTTAAAAGGGTGCCTCTCTGCTCCTGGGATGTGAATATAACTACATTCTGAGACTTGTATATTTGGATGTTGTCTGCCAACTGAGGTTTTTTTAAGTGAATTGAAAAATATTTGAGTCTATACCACAGTCACAGGCCTTTTGGTTCTGCATCTCCTCTTTCTAAGCTGTATTCGTGTAAATGTTTTTTTGTTTACCTAACTTTCATTAATGTGTTCATCTGAACCAATCCTTTGGTATTGTGATCCATACTCTAAACCTCTCTGGAGTAAAGATGTTTCACCTGAATTACCTTCTACATTTGTTGGTAACCATATTATGTTCTAGATGGACACTTCCATATTACATATACTATGTTAACCATCAATGATAGTAATAATATGAAATACTTTTATGATGTGAAACTTGCCCTGATCTCTTCTGTAGTGGAATGAGTCCTGGCCTATTCAATGTTGCTTGCTAAACACAACATTCCACAGAGTTTAAAATGTTGTGAATTTTATTTCTATCTATCATGTATAGTATATAGAAATGAGAACATTACTGTAAGGTTTGACATAGGAACAGTGAATTAATTTGTGCGAGTGGTCACATTCATCTGCTACCCTTGTCCTTCCCAACTGAAGGTACAGTCTAAAGAATCAGGAAGCAGTGCATCTTCTGGAAGCCATGTGTGTCCACGGTGGATGGAGTGAATATTGAAAATGTTACAAGTGATCCCAATCCAACAATGCACTAATCTAAGCAAACTGAGAGAATTCCATTTGCACTTGTGAACTTGCATTTCGTAGGTAGGCTTTGGGAGACAGAAGGTGCTTTGCCCTTGAAAATTTGCAAGATAATGTCTGTTATGACACTTATTATAAACCTTGCAGGGAATATATCAACTTCATAAAAAATTACTTTACTGAAACTAAAGACGTTGAATTCTTTCTCAACCATCCTTCATTTACAAGTGATGTGTTCATGCATGGAAGCTAAACTTATACACAAATCTGTATTGAATCTGTACACAAAATGCAACACTTTACTGTTTTCTGTGAAAAGGGATTTAAACATTTTGTTTTCTGTCGATACTAATGTCACTGACATGGAGAACCACTTTCTGTCTGTTCCAGTTGAAGACATTCAACAGAAACACAAGGAGATCGAGTCCAAACTGAAACACTGCGAGTGATCACGATCCTAATAAAGGAGAAGGTGAAGATATTCCAGCTGATTGATCGATACACTGAGCTAACGGTTATTTTCGCTGCTCAAGATCGGACACTTGCAGAACATGAACTGCTAGGAAGAGGCCAAGACCATGAAACGTGGAGAGAGAAACATCTCCAGAGCCAACTGGAAAAGATCCGAACTGATCAACTGTTCTATAGACGTTTATCTCCCCGTAAATCTAATACTGGAAGTTTAGCACTTATGGCCAGAGTCCTGGAAATTTGAAAATCCACAATGGTACTCAAGATGGTTTATGACTGGGCCACTGGGAAAACATACCCAGAGTTCCGATTTGTATTCAGTTCTCAATGTCGGGATTTGAACACTGACACGTGGAGGATAAACCTGAGGAATCTGATATTGGATGAGTATCCTTACTTTGGGAATGTTCTAGGAGAACTCTGGAAGAACCCACAGGGATTGCTGTTTGATGGTTTGATGAATACAAGTTCAGTATTGATTTTTATGACAGTCGGAGAAACACAGAGCCTCAGTTCATGTGCACTGATCCGGAATGCTGGTGTGAAGTGTCCGACATTGTGTGCAGTTTGATCCATCACAAGCTGCTCCCTGGATGTTCCGTGATAGTGACCAGCCATCCCACAGCGTTCCATTTATTGGAAAAGGCTGATATCAGCATCTGGACTGAGATCCTGGGATTTGTTGACGATGAACGGAAGGAATATTTCAACTGCCTCCTTGATGTGTTTCTGAAGCTGGGTGAGATGGCCTTCAATCACCTCTCTGAGAAGAAGATTGTGTTTGGAAATGGAGATTTGATCCAGGATAATCTGCAACCTTCCCAGTTCCTGTCTGGATTCCTGACAGAACTTCTGGAGAGAGATGATTCTGCACAGATTGTGTGTCACGAATTCCCACTCTTCAACATCCAAGAATTCGGTGCGGGCCTTGCCTGACTCCTGATCCCAGGGACATTCAGGAATTGCTCAGTGAGGCCCATAGTAAGAAATATGGGAAATTTGAAATATTCAAACGTTTTGTTGCTGGTTTCTCCTCCCTACAGTCAGCTCGTCCCCTGGACGAGATTCTGTCTCAATTTCTTCATCGGACAGTCTGTCAGGTCACCGATTGTGTGAAGCATGTATTTCAAGGACAGATTGGAAATACCAGGTCCATAGCTAATAAAAGAAACATTCTAAATCCATTGCACTAACTGTTTGAGTCTCAGAATAAATCACTTTCACGGAACTCTGTGAAAGATGTGTAAACGTTTTCATTTTGTGACTTGAGACTGACCCCAGTAGACTGTGTAATCCTGTTTTGTCATTGAATTCTGTGATTCACTGAAAACATTTGATCTTGGGAGCTGCTACATTCAGTATGAAGGACTACAGCGATTGGGACCCGTACTTCACAAATGCTGAGAACTACTGGTTACTTTCTGTCTCTGACCTTTGATCACATTGTTGAATAGCCAAAGATTGTGCCAATTCTCCATAATGAAGGGAAACTAATAATTCAATTGTACCGGAAAGAATCATTTTTCAACACAGAATTTACTAAGAATGAAGATTGATGATAGATTCTCTGAAGAGTGAAGAATCCAAAAGGGATTCTTCACAATATGATGGATTTTTACTGTCTTTTCCTGATCAGCCAATGCAAGTCACCAAAACGATGATTTATTGCTCAAAATTGGTAGTCAATAAGACTGCACAGGAGAACGCAACAGTTCTCATGCTTCTCTGAATTATATCTTATGCAATATCGAGGTCAATGTTGTTTCATATTTCCAACAGCTTTTGTTTCGTAGTGGCTTATTCCCATTACAGATCATCACCGAATGCTTATGTATTTGATACAAAAAGAGTCCATTTGCTTATTTTTTATCACCAATTTGTCAGAAGACTTGTCAAGGATTTCTTTTTCATGTATTCCCCTAATCTTTGTGTACATTTCTTCCTCCACCTCAACTGCATCAGTAAGTAGTCTATGGATTACTTCTATTAACGTGTGATCAATCCTTTGCTCACCATTGTCTCCAGTTACATGATGCTATTTGTCTGTTTGATTTGTGCTGATATTATGTTTAAATTAACAATTATGGGTCCTGCAAGAACACAACTTTATTTCTTTCACTTACTTTTCCAAGTGTCAACATTTTTCAGCAGCTGCATTTGATACTTTTGGCTTCATTCCTCTTGAGAGACTAATAGATTTTAATGGTGATTCCTTTTAATTTAATTTTAACCATCACTTCGCTCTCACACTCCTGAATCCTATTCACATCTTCATCTCTGTCTGTATTTTTAAATGTATCTCATTTATCTCATTTCATTTCAACGGATTTAATTTCCTGTACCACCTTGATTTCTCAATTTTAAAGTGTTTTCTACCTCCCTATTTGCTCTTGCAAGGAGAACAGCTGGAACCTGTCCTCTCAGTATAGCTCCTTCCTGTCCCAGGACTGATGCCAACATCCTTTGAAAAGACATGATTTTATCCCACACTAGCGCTTTCACCAAGTGTTAATTCTTCTGTGTTAAGGACCTGTCCATGGTCCGCTGCAATTGGATTATTCCTCTTCCTTTCCATTTCCTCCACAGTTACCATAAAGCCTTCCTTAGCCTGATACCTAGTAAGGGACATAGTTTACCAAACTTTTATTTGTAGCTATGGAAAACGCTATCTATGTTCCCAGTTGGACAAATCCACCTTATGGCTACATTCTATTCTGCTCTACTCTGTGTTTGACACCCGATAATGTTGTCTGCATTGTAACTGTCCTACCCACAGTCTTCCTCCTTGACCTTGATCAATTCATCAAACCGCTTGGCTACGATCAATATCTGAGGGATTGCCCTCTGTAATCACCAAGCCCTTACCGTCACGCTGCATTACAGTGATGCACTGTACCTTGAAGCTGTGCTTACTACTCCAGTTTATGGAAACTGTCATGCTCAGGGATGAGTCACCGACCTGCTGTCCAGTGAGGTCTATCATTGATTTTAGCGGCATTCACTTGGGTTTTGAACAGAACAAGACTTCTCACCCATGTTGAGAAAATCTGCTTATTTTCAGATGTTTTTCAGTGTCTCTGTGCACATTCCACACGCAAAGGCAAAAGGCAGGCAGCATTTGATTCACTTTGTTTCTCACTCGATTTTTAGGTATAGGGTGGGAACCAAAAATTGGGAGATTTAGGAGTGAAACTACTGTCTGAGATTCTGAGGGATCCGGACTGTCAAATGCAGCAACTCGGGTGAGTATCATACTGTGTGTGATTGTTTCTAATACCTAACGGGAGGGAAAAAAGTCTTGATGTCTTGGTCCATGTAGGTATCAATGTCACTGGTAGAATTAGGAAAGAGATCAAGCATAGAGAGTACGAGGAGCTAGGTAGCAAATAAAAACGCAGACTCTCAAAGATTATAATCTGTAGAATACTACCTGAGCTACTTGAAAGTTGATGTAGGATGCATAAAATTGGGAAATACTTTTTTCCGCAAATGGTGTGAGAGAAGTGGGTACTGGTTCATAGGGCACTGTGAGAGTGAGAATAGTACAGTTGGCCACTGGGAAAGTGGTAGTGATACAGTTCAGGCAGCCTGTACCTGAACTGTGCTCTTGCAAACTGCAGAACTTGGGAATCATTGAAAGTCCACACCGACTCTCCGAACAGTATACCACAGCCATCAAAACTAATGTCACAAAGTAATCAAAAGGAAAAGCTCCATGTCTTTCATAACAAAAGTGAACTAATCCAAAACTCACATAAAAGTGAATCATTATGACATGAGGATTCTTAGAAGAAAGCACTAACCCATAGGAGTGGTCGACAGGCAGGCTAATGATAACCACAGTGTAGAACAAGGCAGACAAGAAGAAATATTGGGTGTTTGTGATAACTGTCCTAACTGTCCATCTTCATTCCCCCACCCACTCCACCTTTCTCTCTGAACTCTCACCTTCACCTCCTACTTCATCTACCTATCACATTCTCAGCTACCATGCACCGCCAGCCTAACCCCTCCCATTTATCTCTCAGCTCCCTTGGGCCACCCCCTCATGCCTGATGAAAAGCTCACGCTCAAAAAAACGATTCTTCTGCTCCTCGGATGTTGTCCGACCTCACTCAGGCTATGGTTTTCCAGCACCACACTCTCCAACTCTGATTTCCAGCACTCACTTTCTGCCTGCTTGTGATAATGGGATGGCAATAATCTATACATATAGACTGTACAAATCAATTTGGAGAAAATACATTGATCACTTTTGAGAGAGTTTATTTGAGCTGCATGTTCTGGAGCATTCGGTTATACGTTTCATCATGTTATGGGAATTGCGTGATGTGGCAGGATTTGTGAAACAAATGTGAAACAGGCCCTTTGGCCGAACAAGTCCACACCAAACCGCCGAAGCGCAACACACCCATACCCCTACATTTACCCCTCAACTAATACTACGAGCAATTTAGCATCCGGAATGCAAAGTACTGGGCGAATGGTAAGATTCTTGGTAGTGTAGATGAGCAGAGAAGCTCGGTGTCCAGATACACAGATCCTTGAAAGTTGCCACCCAGGTTTACAGGGTTGTTAAGAAGGCATAGAGTGTTTTAGCTTTTATTAATAGAGGGATTGTGTTCCGGAACCATGAGGTTATGCTACAGCTGCACAAAGCTCTGGTGCAGCCGCACTTGGAGTATTGTGTACAGTTCTGGTCACTGCATTACAAGAAGGATGTGGAAGCTTTGGAAAGCGTAGAGAGGAGATTTACTCAGATGTTGCCGAGTGTGGAGGAAAGGTCTTACGAGGAAAGGCTGAGGGACTTGAGGCTGTTTTCATTAGAAACAAGAAGTTGGGCTGTGACTTAAGAGAGACATATAAGATAATCAGAGGGTTAGATAGGGTGGACAGGGAGAGCCTTTCTCCCAGAATGGTGACGGCGAGCACGAGGGTGCACAGCTTTAAATTGAGGGGTGATAGATACAGGACAGATGTCAGAGGTAGTTTCTTTACTCAGGGATAAGTAAGGGTATGCAATGCTTTGCCTGAAACGCTAGTAGATATGCCAACTTCAAGTACATTTAAGTCGTCATTGGGCAAGCATATGGATTGTACATGGAATTGTGTAGGTTAGATGGGATTCAGATAGGTATGACAGGTCGATGCAACATCGAGGGCCGAAGGGCCTGTACTGCGCTGTAATGATCAAAGTTCTATGTAAATGTCTGGGTCAGAGAGTTCATTTAGGAAAACAGGATCATGTGATTGTATTTCCCATTCGGCCCTGCAGTCAACAATGGTGCTTTCCTCCGGGTACCCGACTTCCTCACTGAGAACTGCTGCCTTGGGATGAATGTAGCTTTTGTGCCTGTATAATTCCCCTTTTGGTTTTGCTTTTATTGTTCAGCTTCGTACTAACTGTTGCTCATTGCGAACAGCACTCAAAACTGCTCTGCTCCTGCCGTCTCTTACATTTTGCTACACTGATGGAGTCACCCATTAGATACGTGGCGTTATCTTGCAGCTCGTCCACCTCCTTTCGGTCCATTGCACAGGTGAAATCCTCATTGCATTATCGCCTGCAGCTAACGTTGACTCAACAGTTATTTGTATTTATTCACAAATTCAATCACTTTTATAACTGGATATTTCACTGCGCACTTTAACTGTTCTCTGAACTTCTTCTGGGTCACCACATAAATAAAAGCATTTGTGCAGCAACTTAACTTCTGCAGCATATATGCCACTTTTCGAAAGACATCATGAGCAGCAGAATCCAATGAATAACCAACACTAAAGAAATACAAAACATACACCAACCAGAGAAGTATGAAACTGGCAGATATGGCAAAGAGTAAAATCACAGATTTCTTTCTGCTCTCTACCTCTTGGTCATTTTCCATTCTTGTCTGTCCTCTCAGCCCCTCCCGTATCTTCGTGGCCTCAAAGATGTATCTGACAGTCAGAACATTGATAAAGAGAATAAAACTGAATGGGAGAAGCGGTGTTAAAAATTTTTCAAAATATATAAAACTTTTCCACCGAGGATCGTTATAATAACTGAATGTGGTAGAACAATACCATGGAACATTGTTACTGATCATTCTAGGTTTAAATCGAAAGTAGTTGGGAATGTTCTTTAAACAGAAGAAAATGCAAATTGTTGTGAGAACCCTTGTTGCAGTTTTCTCTGTGCAATACTGAGATTTCATCTGATGAAATGAAATGGCGACAAATCGGTCAAAAGATAAGGCAACGGTGAACCAGACCGAACAATCAATGGTCAAGCAGCTCAGGACATGGGTAACACTACAAACAGGAGTGATGTCCAGGAAACACTGTGGATAATAATAATATGCAAATCGACGGAGTATGATATCAAAAATGATGAACAGTAGATCAGATGCTGCCATGGCCACCAGATGGCGAGTGGTGCATGTAGAAAGGCCACACTTGCCCCGAACTAAGATTGCAATCGCCACTAGACTAACTGTAACAGAGAGAGAAAGGAAATAAAAAAAAAGCAGACTTGAAATTACTGACCAAATACTATTCGTGTCTGGGCTCAGACTATAAGTCATGGCAAAAAGATAACTGTTGTTGTATATCATATAAAGTTTAAAGAATTTTGACTACAGCAGCAAACTCTCTCTAAATGTATCATTTGCAGTTTTTATAAGACATAGTGAAGAACATGAGCAGTGGTTTGCTAACAGAAACACAGTCATGTACTAATTTCTTTTTTGAGACTGGCAGCAATCTGTATAGTTTACGCAGGCTGGCTGGAGTTTCCCATAAGACTACTGTACTCACACCAATACTCTACTCAGTATGACAAACAATGGGAGACACCTAACACAGGCATTGATTGGAAATTTTCTGTATTTGCTTTCAGAGCCTCCACAATTAATTTTGCCTCCAGAATCGTCAATCCACACGATATAAAGAACAGTACAGAACGCTGAATCACTCCACCATGTCCAAGAATGGATTCTCTCAACAAATGAATGAATAAGTGGTGGGGTGTAGAGTTTCCTCCCTCATGTAAGGATTGACCATCCTGATAATTTGAACCATGAAAGCATTCAGCCGTGAATCTAACCACCATGTCCCAGGTTGGATACCACCACAATCGAAGGTCTTCAACATTTGGCTCAGATTCCTTCCGCTTGTCCAATACTGTTCCACACAGCTATCACCTGAAAGAAATCTCGTTAAGAAGTCCGACACTTTATCTGAGGACAAATAAAGCTTCCTTCCTGATGTCCAAGGCCGCGCTCCCAAATTCCTCTCCTTGTGAACGAAGGTTCCTAAAGCAGACTCAGAGCTATTTGGGGCTCCAAGTCTCCATAGATTGACTGACATTCACCAGATTTATTCCACAAATTGGAATCAGTGACTATTAGCCATATATGTAAATTGATCGCCAAAGACAAAATAACAATCCCAACAGAATGGCAATGTGGAGGAACTGCACATGGGGCATTGTCATTTGGGGAACATGAAAAACAGCAGCAACGAAGGACAAGGTGAGAAACAGCCTGTTGGACACAATTACTTCATCCTCCATGGGGGAGCTGCTTCTACACCACTCCAGATCTCAGTGTTGGTTCGACTCACATCTCTCTTTGACAATCAAATAATTCAACACTGCACAGAAATGTAATGCTGTGGTCAACACCCCTCCCGACAATCTGTCAACACAAATATTACTCCCACCCACACACATTAAATGACTGACGAAAACACAGAAGATGGCAAAACCATTCTGTGCTGCTGCTCACTTATCACCACGTGACGAGCTGCTAATCTCACCAACTGCCCACGTTGTATCTGGGCTTCCATTTGGAGCAAGCTGCCTGAGCAAAATTCACCAACAAAATACCGCGATATCAAGGAGTGGGAAACCCCAGGTGTCACTGAGAGATGGGCCTGGAAAAAATCCATCTGATGGATGATTTGGACCAGCACCTGATGGAGGGGCAGCGCTCTGAAAGCTCGTGCTTCCGAATAACTCTGTTGGGCCATGACCTGGTGTTATGTGATTTTTCAATTCGTACAGTTCATTGGTAGCAAGCTTTGAGCTAACAAACACACACAGAGAGAGAGAGAGAGAGAGAGAGAGCAGTCTTGCTGTACCCTTCCTCAAAAAAATCAGCACACATGCTCAGTTAAACCTCATCAAAGTGACTTCTACACAGGATAGAGAAACAGACAATGTTGCACACAACTGCTGAGTCTCGTAATTGGTACACTATTTGCTTTAAACTCAGTGAGTATGGACACTATTCTCTGACAAGGGGATTTATCTTGTTCAGTGGAAATAAAATGATTAATAATCTCAGACAGAAGTAAGTATGATTAAACATGAAGATCAGTCATAGACAGAGATAAATATGATCAAATGCAGAGATTTATACAAGGGACGTTATTACAAGACTTACCAGGAACACCAACAACAGCAAGGATGGTCTCAAACACCTTTTCGACCCTTTCCCTGAGAAGATGCATTTCGTTGTTTGTCAGACAACTTCTCCCTTCCCACTGCTAGCAATCTGTCCGAATTGAAGAATTCTCTTCGAATTGGTGATGAGTCAATCTCAGAAATGTTATTTTATGTTGTGTGGCATCTCCACTGGGAAACTATGATTACACCTTCAGATTTTTTACAGCCCCATTTTGAATAAATATATTACAAAAGCAGGTTAATTTTAATGATGTGATGTCATTGAGATTTGAAGCCGTGTTTGAATACCCCAAAGGCTGGTTTAATCTGATCCTACGATGTCTCAAATGTGAATTGCAATTTTGCATTAATTAACAATACTTGTGTTATTTCACTCACTATCAGTCCTACCAATATCAAAATACATTTTGATATATCTTTCATTGATACCCCTCATTTTGGTGAGTCTATTCAGTCATTCAGTACCCCGTGAACTTCTTGAGAGCTGTGCTATTGCATACATACAACTGCTTTCCTTGTTAACTGAGTTTTACAACTCATTTGGGAAACTCTGTGTGTGAATAAGCACTCCAATACAGAACCTGACGCTCATAATGATCAGAAAAACCACTAGAACTTACACTTGATTATATTTTCTCAAAAGCAAGACAAAAATAATCAGAATTTTATCTTCAGAATTGTAGAATTACAGAATGAGAGAACAGAAGAGACTCTCAGAACCATCATGTTTCTCTCACCAAAATTACACGACATCTCCATTCGTCCCACACAGACAGAGACACTGAACAGGCATGGTCTCTCAACACACACACACACACACACACACACACACGCACACACACACACACACACACGCACACATTTTTCTATATCAATGATGAATATCACAAACAATAGGAACCATGCCCCCACCCCACCAAGTAAAGGAAAGCGTTCTTCATGAAATACTCATAATGCAGAAGAATGTCCTCTGTATGTTACAAACACGCACACACATGCTTAAATTATTCTACTTCCTTTGTACTTAATATCTTCCTTTGCATGGGAAAACAATGCCCTCCGCTCATCTTTAGTTTCTTCAAACTTCCCACTCAGGTACACTCACCCATCGTGATTCGTAAAAAGAAGTGCCTTGCTGACTCAAGTTAACTCAAATTAATGTGATTGACCGCTCTCACTTAGTCTTTCTGTATTCATATTTTCTAGGGATCAAATAGAAACAAAATAATATTTCACTGAATTATAGTTAAAAAATTTAAATCTTCATTGGGTAATTGGATCAGAAATATCACATTGGATTATAAATCAGACAGGAATCCAGGGACCGAATTGGCTCACATTCTGATGCTTCCGAAGATTTAATGTGGACCCTTGCCAAATCCTCTCATGACAGAACTTTAATTCCTTAAATATGTTGAATTATAACTCAAATGTTGACCATGAAACCATTGTCAACTATAATAACAACTCATGTTGTTTACTAATGCTCTTGAGGAAAAGAAAATTACTGTCCTTGCCTGGCCTGGACGTCAAGTCAGTCCACAACGTCAGAAATTGGGGTGGTTTCTGGAGATCAGCCAGCTAAGCTCCAGGACTTCACTGCCAGAGATCCTCAAAATTGTATCCTAGACCGAACTACCTTTTGTGATTGTAAAATTGACCTCCCCTTAATCATTAATTCCATGAGTTAGAATGTCGCTAATACATGCACAATGTACAAGGGCAGTGGGGAGAGGTCAGATAATTACAGACCAGTTAGGCTGAAATCAGTGGTGGGAAAAATATTGGATAAAGTTCTAAAGAACAGGATTATTTGGAAAGGAAAGTATTGATCAGGGAGAGACAACATACATTTGTTGGAGGATGATCCTGCCTGACTGATTTTTGGATATTAAAAGGAGACTAAGTACAGTCTGTTCTGTAAGAATGTGACAGTTTGTTCATCTGCAATGTTTTCAGAAAATCGCGTAATGGAAACACCATTTAGATTAGGTTTACACTGTGGAAACAAACCCATCGGCCCAAACAGTCCACAACAACCCTCCAACAGTAACCAAACCAGACCCATTTCCCTCTGACTAATGCACCTGACTATGGGCAGCTCAGCATAGCCAATTCACCAGGCCTGCACATCTTTGTGACTGTGGGAGGAAACCAGGGCACCTGGAGGAAGCCCACGCAGACAGAGGGAGAATGTGCAAACCCCACACAGACAGTCGCCCAAAGCTGGAACCAAATCTGGAACCCTGGCACTATAAAGCAGCAGTGCTAACCACTGAGCCACCCTGCTGCCCCATTAAACAAATGAAACTGGCATCGTGTTATAGCCAATGCAGGTAAGGAAAGTTCGCGTTCTACAAATAATGGTCCATGTTCTTCAATTGTGTTATAGCCAATTCACATTGAAAAAACACGCATTATAGCAGAACCAACTCTATATCGATGCGGGTAGTGCATTCAATCTGTCCTACATGGACTTCAGTAAGGCCTTTGGCAACGTCCAACATGGATGGCTGGTCCAAAAGGTGGTAACTCCTGGGTTTCAAAGCAAGTTGGCAAACTGAATCCAAACATTGCTTACAAAGAGGACACAAAGTGTAATGGTGGGGCAGTAGATGCTTTTTTTAATGTAATTGGAAGCCTGTGACTAACAGTGTACCACAGGGACTGATGATTGGAGCCTTGATACCCTTGTCTGTCAATGGTCAAGGTGTTATCAGTAAGTTTAAAGACCACACGAAAACATTGATGTTGTTTATACTGAAGATGATGGTCTCAGGTTATAGTCCATATTAATCAGCGATTAAACAGTGTAGAACAATGGCAGATACAATATAATCCCGATAAGTGAAATGTGATGCATTTTGGGATGTCAGATAAGGGAACAACATTCCCGTAAATGGTAGATTCTTAGAGAAAACTGGTAGATACAAAGTGAAGGGAAACAGATGGTGACATCTTGAAAAATGTCCATATAACACAGGAAGTGATGTTGGATATCTTAAAAATCATGAGGTTGGAAAAATCCCCAGGACCTGATGAGGTGTCCTCCAGATCTCTTTGGGAAGCAAGGGAAGTGAATCGTGAGGGATTTGCTGAGATACTTATGTCACTGGCAGTAACAGGTGAAGTGCTGGAAAACCTGACGTTGTCGTACATAGCGCCACTATTTAAGAAAATTGGAAGGAAAAGCCAGGGCAGTGTGGACTCGTGAGCCTGACATTGGTGGAGGGCAAGTTGTGAGAGTGAATCTGCAGGGACAGGATTTACATGTATTTGGATTGGCAAAGACTGATTAGTGGCAGTTGAAATACCTTTTTACGTGCAATATCATGTCTCACCAACTCGACTGAGATTTTTGAAGAAGTACCAAAGAGGATTGATGAGGCAGAACAGTGGATGTGATCGATATGAACTTCAGGAAGGTTTTCAAACTGGTTTGCCACGGTAGACAAATTCGTAGGATTAGATGGCATTGAACTCAGGGAGACACAGCTATTTGGATACAGAATTGCCTTGTAGTTGGAATACCAGTTATTTCAGGTTCTGTTTCATGTTTTCAGCATTCAAAGCGATCACTTATTTCATTAAAATGCGTCACTTCCCAACCTGCCTCCCAGAAGTAATTCTGAGAATCAAAGAACCAGACTATACAGGAGAGGGCCTTCATTCCATCCAGTTTGTGCCATCAAAGTTACACGAAATCTACACTCGTCCCAGCGTCCAGCACTACACTCATAGACTCCAATATTATGATGCTTCATGCGTTCATCCAGGTAGTTTTTAAAGTTTGTGACTTTTCCTGCTTCCACAACTCTCCCAGGCACTGAATGAGTAGACATACCACTCTCTGGGTGAAAGCCTCTTCCTCAGATCCCCTGAACCACTTCCCTTTCAGCTTAAAGATGTGCCCCCTGCCATGTGACAATTTCCTGCCCACATTTAATTCAACACATGAGCGACAGCTTTGAAATGGGTCAGGCCATTGGAGTTTTCATGGTCAAACTCGACATCTGAACACTCCCAACTGCCCCAGATCTTATATTGCTATCTGTGTCGACGTGGAGACGTTTGATCATTAATTTCCAATTTACATTTTACTTCCTGTCTCATTCAGTTAATTTCTTGGTGATTTTGGTTCTCACACGAGGAAAGTGTGGCCTCTCTAACTACACAATGCGCTGCTTGTTGGCTATGGCAACGTCGGATCTGCTGTTCATTCTCACTGACATCATGTTGTGGAAACTCAAATTCTTTGACATGCCAACCTGTTTCCTGGATCTCACCTCTGTGTACCGCCCTGTCTATGTCATGGCTTGTGCAGCCACAGACTGTTCTGTCTGGTTCACTGTCCTTTTCTCCTTTGACCGTTTTGTGGCCATTTGCTGCCTGAAAATGAAGGGAGAATATTGGACAGAGAAAGCCTTGGCTGTGGCTATGGCTGCAACTGGCATTCTGCTCTGTTCAAAAAACATTCCCTTCTATTTTCATTTGGAACCTACGGGTATGATTAACAATGTTCTGTGGTACTGCCGAATAAAATCAAGATTTTTTTTTACTGATCCCAGGTGGCTGGGATTTAGGTGGCTTGATATATTTTAACCCCTTTCATCCCATTCGTGTTAATTCTGTTGATGAACCCTCTCACTGTCAGGCACATTTCAGTGGCCATTCGAGAACACAAGAGCCTGAGGGGTCTGAGGAATGGAGAGAATCACAAAGACACAGAGATGGAGAATCGGAGGTAGTCAGTGATTTCCCTCTTCACTCTGTCCATCAGCGTCATCCTTCTGTGGGCAGGGCACGGTCCAAACATCTTGTACTTTCGCATTAAAGGAACATACCATTGGAACAACAGCTCTCGAAAGGATTTTATGTTCGTTGCAGAAATGCTGAGGGTTTTCAGCTGCAGCACGAACACACTATTTTATGCAGTGACTCTGTCCAAGTTCAGAGCGAGGTTCAGGAATGCGGTGCAACAACTTTTTACATCAATTCTTCACTTAATAACTCAGCAAAAGAGCTGGGAGAGGTCCCCAGGCAGCTGCAGTGTTTCCAGCGCGGTAATTGCAATGTTAAGACAAAATTCCATCGACACAAGCACATGGATTAAGTTTAACGCCCTACGGTGGACGAGGAGTGGGGAAGCTGGGTGGGTCACCAGACGGATTTACACATTTGGAGACACACAGACAATTAGGAGCAGTATGCCATTCAGCCCTTCAAATCTGGTCCACCTGCCATTCCAGCACATCATGGCTTATCCAATTCTAAAGTATCCAATTCTATATTCCTGCCGGTTCCTGACAATGATACCAATCTCCCAGGCTTAACACGAATCCGTGCACCTCGCCATAAAGAAATAGAAAAAAAGATGTGACAAAGGGACAGCACTAAAGGGAGCAAGGGGCAACTGTCAGGGGCTGGGTAGGATGGAAAAAGGCGGAGGGAGTGATTCCAAATGAGGGACTGGCTGTGAGTGATGGACTCAGCTGGAACATTGAGTCTTCATGGACAGCCCAGTGGGTGAGTGATTAAGACCGGCAGGAACGATCTCTGCATTTCACATGGAGGGGACAAGGGGGAGGGACAGAAGCAGTTCCATGCTGCACTATGGTGACTGTCAGTCTCTCTCTATTAGCTCGCTATAAACGCTTTATTACAGTAAGAGAAAGTCTCCGTGTGCTGGAGATCGCCTCATCTGAATTGGTTATTGTTCCATGCACAATTGTTCAGTTTTGACAGTGTTTGTTGAGTCTACCTCCCGTCTACATCCATCACAAGGTTATTGCCTTCTGTCTCTCCGCCACTATCTGCATGTTATTGCCTCTGTCCCTCTCTTCGTCTCTTTCTCACTCTCTTTCACTCTGGTTGCATCTCTCCTCTTTCTTAATTTCTTGCTGTCAGTTTCCCTCTGCCTCTGTCTCCCCCTACCTCTGTATCTCTATCTGCCTCATGCTTTCTCTCTGTCTCTACCTCATGGTTTGTTTGCTAACATTGACCACATCAGACACGTGTTGTCGCAGATTAACACTTGCTCAAATGAATTGGCTCAAACCACTTCTACATCTCTTCATTTGCTGATTTTAGCCGTGGAAGTGATTTTGGAAAATAGGAAATGCACATACGCAGTCAACAATACTTGACAGAGTATTAATTACAGTTCTGTAAATGCACTGTCCCTTTATTCCCTGTACTTCGACTGTCTGCCTCTCTCCCCCGGTCGCTGTGAGGGAGTTTGTATCTGTGTGTTTCACTTTCGGTCTGTGAGGGTTTTTGTGTGTATGTATCCCTGTCTGCTTGTTGATACACTCTATGTGTCTGTTCTCCAGTTTTGTCTTTGGACATATCTGTTTGACACATTGTGAGTGCGTTTCTGCCCCCATCTGCTCGGCTCCCTCTGTGAATCTGAGTTGGGTAGTGTTTCAGTGACTACATATTGCAGTGTTTATGTGTTTGGGTACGTTATTGAATCTGTGAGGGAGTGTTTCAGTGACGGTGAGGTATATTTGTGTCACTATTTGTGACTGTGCCAGTGTGAAACTGTATATGTGTTTTATATACACATGTACATCTGTTCTTTTGCGTCTGTGTACATCTGTGTGTGTAGTTACATTCCTATTACCATGTTTTTTGTGCTTCTGGCTTCTGACTGTGTGTGGGTGTTTGTTTGTGCGTGTGTGTTTGTGTGTGGGCATGTGTGTGTGTTTGCATGTGTGTGTGTGTGTGTGCATGTGTGTGTGTGTGTCACTGTCAACATGTAACGATGGCTCAGTTGCTCTAAATGTGTAAGTCCCTGACTTTCGGTGCATTATTGCAAGAGTGCGGGTGTGACTCTAACCGGCTGTGCTCCAAATTAAACAGACGGGTGTGCTGTTCAGACTGTTTGGCTGTCTGTCAATGTGTCAAGATCTTACTGAGCCCCCAGCAGGATCTCTCTGCACTTCTCTGTGGGTGGGTGTCTATCTTTGTCTGAGTGTCGATCGATCTTCATATCTCATTGTATGTGTGGTTTTGTGACTGTGTTTAAGTATGCTCATTTGTGTGTATATGAATGTTTCTGTAAGTACTTGCATGTTGATGTGCAATAGCTCTCAGTAAGACTTCATTTCTATAGCTGTGTGGGGATGAGGGTGTGATTATGTGTCTGTGTGTAATTTTATTTCTTCATTTAGAAAGAATGTTTAACGTGTGTATGCAAGTGTTCTGTATCTCTGTGTTAGTCTGTTCCGATATCTCAGTATGACTGTCTTTTTGTGTGAGCATGTGACTGTGAAGTCTGGGTGTGTTAATATATCAATGTGTCGGTGTGGTCAAATACTGCAGTCTGATTGAATTCATCTGTGTTTGTATGTGTGAGTGTGTGTGTGTGTGTGCGTGTGAGGGCGTGTTTATATGCCCCTCGGGATCTGATAATAGTTCTGTGTGTAGTTGGTTTCCCATATCTCCATTTGACTCGGTTTCTGTATGTGTTTGGGGTGGAGGATGTGATGTGTTACTGCTTCTGCTTATCGGTATGCTGCTAAGTCTCAACTTGACTGTATTTGTGCATGTGGGTGCATTTTAGCATCTGTGTGTGTGTTTGTGCGTTGGTGTGGGTGTGTTTCCGTGTCCCTCAAGATCTGATTATGTTTCTGTTTCATCATGACTCTGACTCTCCTGAAAATAGATGAGTGAACCCGACGGCAGGTCACTGTGCACAGGCTGCCCTCAATGGAGTACATGTGGGAACGTAGGGTAAATACAAACAACAGTATTGCGACCTCGTAACCATTGAACCCTGAACTGTTACTCCGGAAGAAAGATCTATTGTCTGACTAACGAAACATGACAAGGTAATATTGAGGGACAACTAAGGCTTTAGGAAACTCAGAGGAAGAGTGGAATCTTGTGATGATTGTCTCCAGATCCTGGAAGGTGGGAGGACAGATTAATAGGATAGTTAAGATGGCACATGTGACAGCCAATACCTTGATCAATCATGGTGTAGAATATCGGGGCACGGAGATCTTGGAGTTTTGTAGGACTTGGGTGAGGACCCAGCTGAAGTACTGCGCGCAGTTCTGGACAATACAAGAAAGTAAATTATGTACTCAGATAAACACAGCAATCTTGAAAACGCTGGTGAGAGGTGGGAAGCGTGACAGAGTTTAATACGGAAACAGGTCAAACCAGGTGAAAGTGGAGATAATCCTCGGATGATCAAAGGATGGAACCAAAAATGGTTCCCTCCAAAAATGACTTCACCATTCAGCCCACTCAGGAACAGGCTGCTATTTCTGATTGACTGACCGATTGACATAGATCATGAGCAATAGCAGGTCATTCAGCCCTTCGAGTCTGGACCTCCTGCCACTCCAGAAGACATCGACTTATCCAATTGTAACATCAAATCCGCAATGCCATACTTACATAAGCACCACGCACACTCTACCCCCACAAAAAAATCTTTAACAAGAATCTATCGACCTGCTCCTTCAACAATATTGAAGGGCACGACAAACGGAAATCAGGTAAGGGAGCAAGAGGTGACTGTTAGGGGCAGGGGAGGAGGGAAAGAGGCTGCAGGAGTGATTACAACGACAGACATGCTGTGAGTGATGGGTTCAGCTGGAACATTCAGTCCGCACCGGCTGCCCTGTGGATGAGTGTTAAAGACCGTCCGGAAGGGTCTCTGCATTTCCCCTGCAGGGTAGGAGGCGGAAGGACCGAAACAAACCCTCATGCATCATGATGGTTGTCAGACTCTCTTTGTTTAGCTCACAGTAACACTTTATTACAACAAGAGAAAGGCTCCGATTGCTGGTGATCCTCTCGGCTGAGTTGGTTATTATTTCGTGATATTTTACTTATTTTTGAGAGAGTTTCTTGAGCCCACCTCCTGGCTAATCCCATCCAAGGATATTGCCATCTCTCTACTTATCTGCCTCTTTCTGTGTGTCTTCGTCTCTATCTATCACACCTTCTCTTTCTCCGTCTCTGTATCTTCCTCTCTCCTTCTCTCTGAATGTCTCGCTGTCAGTCTTTGTCTGTGTCTCACTCGCTCTCTCTCTCTCTCTCTCTCTCTCGGTTCCTCTCTCACTCACTTGGTCTGTGTCTGTCTTTCTCGCGTTCTCCTCTATCTCCGTCTCTTTACCTCGCTCTCTGTCGATCTCATTCTTTGTTTCTGTCTCTTTTTCTCTCATTGACGATGTCAGACATTTGTTTTCTCAGTTTCGTATAGATCACGTTCATTGGTTCAAGTCCATTCCCGATCCCTTCAATCACTGCTTTGAACCCAGGACGTAATTTTGCAAAACGCAAAAGATACGGACATTGCCAACAATACCTTGATACAAAACTCATAACAGTTCTGTAAGTGAGCCATCCGTCCCTCCCTCTCCTGCTCTTTGATTGTTTTCGTGTGTGTGTGTCTGTGTGTATGTTTGTGTGTGGGAATGCTTCATTGCCTTTGTGGGGATGTCACTCTGTGTATTTTCCTCAGTTTTTTTTTTAATTTGGATATGTTCCTGTGTATCTCTGTGAGTTTTGCATGTGGTGTTTGTTTCATTTCTATTTGTCTACCATATATGCTGTTCCTGCTTGCGTGTGTCAGCGTGTCAAACTCGCCCTGTGATTCTATGTGTGTCTGTCTTTGAGTGCAGATGTATTATTGCGCGAATGCAGGGTGTGTCTCTCTGCCTGGCCGTGCTCCTGTATAGGTAGGTGAGTGTGTTGCCCAAACGGTATTTGTGTGTTGGTTTGTACGTCAAGATTTTCTGTGCGTCCAGCAGGATCTCCCTGTGTCCCTGTGTGGGTGTGTTTCTGTATTTGAGAAAGAGTGTTGCTCTATGCCTGTATCTAACTGTCTGTGTAGTTCTATAACTGTGCTTGAGTGTTCTCATGTTTGTGTACAGGCATGTTTATATAAGTTCTTCAGGTTCGTGTCTACTGTCACAATATGATTTCATTTTTTTTTGGGAGTCAAGATCTGGGTATGATTCAGTGTCTGTTTGGAAATGTATTCCTATATTGCAGGATGACGATTTGTAAAATCTGTACATGTCTATGTGTCCCCTGTCTGTGTATCCATCTGTTGCTATATCTCAGTGAAACTGTGTTTCTGTGTGTGTGAGAGTATGAAGGTGTGGGTGTGTTAATGTGTCTATGAGTAGGTGTGTTCATATTCCGTAGTACTATTGTATTCCTCGGTGTGTGTGTGTGTGTGTGTGTGTATTTGGAAGGAGGGAAGGTAGTGTGGGGATGTGTTTGTGTAGGGGATAGCTTGGGTGTGTGGATGGGTTTGATGTGTTCCAGTTTCTTGGTATACTCCTATGTCTTAGTCTTATTATAATTTTGCGTGGTGGTGTGTTTCTGTGTCTGTGTGTTCCCATATCCTTTGACAGTCTGTGTGTGCATGTGTGCTTGCATGCAAGTGTGGGTGTGGGGGGTGACGGGTTTGTGTGTGTGTGTGTGTGTGTGTGTGTGTGTGTGTGTGTGTGTGTGTGTGTGTGTGTGTGTGTGTGTGTGTGTTGTTATGAACTACGCCAGACCACTAAAAACATTCTTAAACAGGCAATCCAGAGCATAGCTTGGGAATTTGTTTTGCTAAGTGCACACTGAAAATTATCTGTAACTTAGCGAGGTTGACTACCAGGTTTTATAACAGATAAAGATGTATTCACGAAATTAGGGTGGCTCAGTGGTTAGCACCAGGTTTCCAGGTTCGATTCCAGCCTCGGGTCACTGACTGTGGGGAGTCTGCACATTCTCCCCGTGTCTGTGTGGGTTTCCTCCGGGTGCTCCGGTTTCCTCCCACAGTCACAAAGATGTGCATGCCAGGTGAATTAGCCATGCTGAATTGCACATAGTGTTAGGTGCATTAGTCAGCGGGAAATGGGTCTGGGTGGGTTACTCTTCAGAGGGTCTGTGTGGACTGGTTGGGCCGAAGGGCCTGTTTCTACACGGTAAATCTAATCTAATCTAAATGGTGTTTCCATGACGTGATTTTCTTATAACATTGCAGAGGAACAGAACTCTCACAATCTTACAGAACAGACTGTATTTACTCTCCTTTTCAAAAACCTCAAGTCACTCAGGCAGGATCACCCTCCAACAAATGCATGTGTCGCTCCCTGATCAATCCTTCCCTTTACAAGTAATCCTGCCCTTCAGAACTTTTTCCAATAATTTTCCCACCACTGGCGTCAACCTAACTGGCCTGTAATTACCTGACCGCTTCCCAATGCCCTTGAACATCGTGCAGGTATTAGCGAACTTTATGGCATTAATGATAGAGGGATGGTCAATTATGCAATTAGGAAAGATAGTGAGGTCGAGGACACAATTTTGAGGAACTCTGGCAGTGACGTCTTGGAATGTGGCTGGCTGATCTCCAGAAACCACATCAATTTCTGTCATTGACGTCCAGACTAGGCAAGGACAGCAATTTTCTTTTCCTGAAGAGCATTAGTAAACAACATGAGTTGTTATTACAGTTGACAATGGTATCATGGTCAACATTTGAGTCGTAATTCCACATATTTAAGGAATTGAATTTCTGTCATGAGAGGATTTGACAAGGGTCCACACTAATGCTTCGGAAGCATCATAATATGAGCCAATTCGATACCTGGCTTCCTGGCTGATTTTAGAATCCAGTGTGATATTTCTGATCCAATTACGCAATAAAGATTTAAGTTTGTTATTATAATTTAGTGAAATATTATGTTGTTTCAATATGATCCCTAGAAAATGGAAATGCAGACAGACTGAGTGAGAGTGGTTAACCCTATTAATTTGAATTAACTTGCATCAACATTGAGTCAATAAAACAATTTGCTTCTAATCACGATGGGTGAGTGCATTTGAGTGGGAAGTTTGAAGAAACTAAAGATGAGCAGTGGGCATTGTTTTCTCATGCAAAGGAAGGTGTTAAGTAGAAAGGAAGTAGAATAATTTAAGTGTGTGTGCGTGCTTGTAACCTACAGAGGACATTCTTCTGCATTATAAGTATTTCATTGAGAATGCTTTCCTTTACTTGGTGGGGTGGGGGCATGGTCCCTATTGTTTGTGATATTCATCATTGATATTGATATATATATGTCTGTGAGTGTGTGTGTGAGAGAGAGAGAGAGTGTGTGTGTAAGTGTGTGTGTGTGAGAGAGATAGAGTGTGAGTGTGTGTGTGTGTGTTGTTTGTGTGTGTGTGTGTGTGTGTGTGTGTGTGTGTGTTGGAGAGACCATGCCTGTTCAGTGTCTCTGTCTGTGTGGGACGAATGGAGATGTCATATAATTTTGGTGAGAGAAACATGACGGTTCCGAGAGTCTCTTCTGTTCTCTCATTCTGTAGTTCTAGAATTCTGAAGATAAAATTCTGATGTAGTTTTTTTTGTATTGCTTTTGAGAAAGTATAATCAAGTGTAAGTTCTAGTTGTTGTTCTGGTCGTTATGAGCGTCAGGTTCTGTATTAGAGTGCACATTCACACACAGAGTTTCACAAGTGAGTTGTAAAACTGAGCTAACAAGTAAAGCAGTGGTATGTATGCAATAGAACAGCTCTTAAGTTCACGAGGTACTGAATGACTGAATAGACTCAGCAAAATGAGGGGCATCAATGAAAGATATATCAAAATGTATTTTGATATTGGAAGGTCTGATAGTGAGTGAAATAACATAACTATTGTTAATTAAAGCAAAATTGCAATTGACCATTTGAGACATCGTAGGATCAGATTAAACCAGCCTTTGGGGTATTCAAACACGGCTTCAAATCTCAATGGTATCACGTAAGTAAAATTAACCTGCTGTTGTAATATGTTTATTCAAAATGCTGGAAAAAAATGAAGGTGTAACCATAGTTTCCCAGTGGAGATGGCACACAACATAAAGTAAAATCTCTGGGACTGCCTCATCAACAATTCGAAGAGAATTCTCCAATTCAGACAGATTGCTAGCAGCAGGAAGGGAGAGGTTGTCTGACAAACAACAAAATGCATCTTCTCAGGGAAAGGGTCGAAAAGGTGTTCGAGACTACCCTTGCTGTTGTTGGTGTTTCTAGGAAGACTTGTAATAACTTATCTTGCATAAATCTCTGCATTTAATCATATTTACCTCTGTCTACGATTGATCTCCGTGTTTAATCATAATTACTTCTATCCGTGACTGCTAATCATTTTATTTCCACTAAACAAGATAAATCGCCATGTCAGAGAATAGTGTCCGTACTCACTGAATTTAAAGCAAATAGCTTGTCAATTACGAGACTCCTCAGTTGTGTGCAGCATTGTCTGTTTCTCTATACCGTGCAGAAAGGGTTTATACTGAGGCCACTTTGACGAAGTTTATATGAGCACGGGCACTGGCTTGTTTGAGGAAAGGTTCAGCAAGACTACTCTCTCTCTCTCTCTCTGTTTGTTAGCTCAAAGTTTGCTATCCATCAGATGTACAAAGTTAAAAATCACACAACACCAGGTTGTGGCCCAACAGGTTTATTCGGAAGCATTAGCTTTCATAGCGCTGCTCCTCCATCAGGTGGCTGTCCAAATCATCCATCAGATGGCTTTTCTTCCAGGCCCATCTCTCAGAGACATCTGGGGCTTCCCACTCCTTGATGTAAAGGTATTTTGTTGGTGAATTTTGCTCAGGCAGCTTGCTCCAAATGGGAGCCAGATACAACGTGGGCACTGGGTGAGATTAGCAGCTCGTCATGTGGAGATAAGTGAGCAGCAGCACAAAATGGTTTCACCATCTTGTGTGTTTTCATCAGTCACTGGATGTGTGGGCTGGGATGATATTTGTGATGACAGATCGTGGAGAGGTGTGTTCAGCACAGCATCACGTTTATATGCAGTGTTGAATTATTTGATTGTCAAAGAGAGATGCGAGTTGTGCCATTTGTAAGAAGGCGCACAATACCGTGGTGCAGAATGTGATCGAACCAACACTGAGATCTGGAATGATGTAGCAGCAGCTCCCCCACAGAGGATCAAGCAACTGTGTCCAACAGGCTGTTTCTCAACTTGTCCTTCGTTGCTGCTGTGTTTTCATGTTCCCCAAATGATAATGGCCCATGTGCAGTTCTTCCCCATTGGCCTTCTGTTGGGATTGTTATTTTTTCTTTTGCGATCAATTGACATATATAGCTATTAGTCTCTTGTCCCAAGCTGTGGAACAATTCTGGTGATATCTATGTAGAATTTCAGTCAACCCAGGGAGATTTCTAGCCCCAAATAGCTCTCAGTATGTGTTGGGAACCTCCATTCACAAGGAGAGGAGCTTGGGAACGTGAGCCTGGGCATCAGCAAGGAAGCTTTGTTTGTCCTCAGATAAAGTGTTGAACTTCTAAACCAGAAAGTTGCGGTGCCCAATGCTGTGTCGATTCATATTTTGTTTTGTCTGTGGTGTACAGTGTTGGACATGCGGGAGGAGTCTGTGCCAAAAGTTGAAGATCTTCAGATTGTGGTGAGTATCCAACCTGGGACATGGTGGTTGGATTCACTGCTGAATGCTTTCATGGTTCAAATTATCAGGATAGTCAATCCTGTACATGAGGAAGGGACTCAATGCTCGATTGTTTATTCATCCATATTGTGGAGAGTATCCAATCCTGAACGCTGTGGAGTCATTCAGTGTTCTGTCCTGTTCTTTATATCATGTAGATATACATTTCCAGAAGCAAACTGAATTGTGGAGGCTCTGAAATCAAGTACAGAAATTTTCCCACCAATGCTGTGTTAGTGCCTCCCGTTGTTTGTCGTACTGATCCCAGGTGTCTTGGAGTGAGTGCAGTGGTGTTATGGTTAACTTCAGCCAGTCTGGGTAACCTATACAGTGGGTGAAATTCACTGCAGTCAATCCGCAATAAAAAGGTAGATGATTGTGTTTTAGTCAGCAAGCCGCTGCTCATGTTCTTCCCTATGTCTTTTTTTTAAATAACTGCAAGCAATACACTCTGAGAGAGTTTGCTGCTGTGATTCAAATTCTTTAAACTTTATATGACATGGAACAACGATTATCTTTTTATACCATTGCTTATAGCTTGAGCCCAGACACGGAGAGTGTTTGATCAGTAGCTTCAAGCCTGCCTTTTTTCCCCTTTCTTTCTCTCTTACAGTTCGTCTAGTGGTGTTTGTAATCCTAGTTCGGGGAAAATGTGGCCTTTCTACATGCATCACTCGCTATCTGGTTGCCATGGCAGCTTCTGATTTACTGTTCATTGTTTTTAATATCATACACCGTCGATTTGCATATTATTATTATGCAGTGTTTCCTGGAATCACTCCTGTTTGTCGTGTTACCTATGTCCTGAGCTGCTTGACCATTGATTGTTCGGTCTGGTTCACTGTTGCTTTATCTTTTGATCGATTTGTCGTCATTTGTTTTCATCAGATGAAATTTCAGTATTGCACACAGAAAACTGCAACAAGTGTTCTCACAACAATTTGCATTTTCTTCTGTTTAAAGAACATTCCCAACTACTTTCGATTTAAACCTGGAATGATCAGTAACAATGTTCCATGGTATTGTTCTACACAATTCAGTTATTAGAAAGATCCTCGGTGGGAAAGTTTTAAATATATTGAAAAAAATTTTAACACCGTTTCTCCCGTTCAGTTTTATTCTCTTTATTAATGTCCTGACTGTCAGATATATCTTTGAGGCTGCGAAAATGCGCGAGGGGCTGAAGGGACAGAGAAAAATGGAAAAAGACCCAGAGGTAGAGAGCAGAAAGAAATCTGTGATTTTACTATTTGCCATATCTGCCAGTTTCATATTTCTCTGGTTGGTGTATATTTTGCATTTCTTTACTGCTGGTTATTCCTTAGATTCTGCTGCACGTGATCTCTTTCGAAAATTGGCATTTATGCCTCAGAAGTTAAGTTGTTGCACAAATACTTTTATTTATGTGGCGACCCAGAAAAGGTTCAGAGACCAGTTATAGTGGGCAGTGAAATATCCAGTTATAAAAGTGATGGACTGGATCAAACAATCCAAGTAACTGAGGAATCAACATTAGATCCAGCGGATAATGGAATGGAGAGTTCACGTGAGGAATGGACTGAAAGGAGGAGGATTAGCAACATGATAACACTCCGTAGCTAATGGACAAGGAATGACCCCATCTGAGTATCCAAATGAAAGAGACAGCAGGAGTAGAGTGATTTAAAGTGCTGTTTGCAAGGTGCAACAGTTAGTAGGAAGCTGACCAACAAAAGCAAAACCATAACAGTAATTGTATTGGCACAAAAGCTACCTTCATCCCAAGCCATCTGCTCGCAGTGAGCAAAGCGGGTCCAAGGAGAAATGACCCGGAGGAAATCATCACTGTTCACTGCAGGTCAGAGTGGGAAATACAATCAAACAATCTTGTTCACTCTTCCTCAAGCAACGCTCTGATCCACACAACTGGACAAATTTAACAAAAAGTTTCAATTCTAAAAAGTACATAATATCCAGGAAAGATTCTGTGCCTTCTGGGTGCAAATTCATTTTCAACAATAAATGACTTTGATTCCTGGAAGGGTCCTGATACTATGTAACACCCTCTGTGCACTTGGTCGGACACTGATGCGCTGTGAAACTCTGTACACACATGGCAGGATCCTGATACACTGTGAATCCCTGTCTACATCTGGCAGCATCCTGATACAATGTGAAATCCTGTACACCCCTGGCAGGATCCTGATGCACTGTGAAACCCTATACACACCTGGCAGGATCGTGTTTCTCTGTGAAATCCTGCATACACCTGCCAGAATCCTTATACACTGTGAAACGCTGTACACACGTGGCAGTGCACTGATACACTGTGAAACTCTGTATACCTCTGGCAGCATCCTGATAAAATGTGAAATCCTGTACACACCTGGCCGGATACTGATACACTGTGAAACCCTGTATACACTTGGTAGGGTCCTTATACACTGTGAAAACCTATATACACCTGGCAGGGTCCTGAAACACTGTCAAACCCTGTACATCTGACAGGGTCCTGATGCACTGTGAAACGCGATACACACCTGGCCGGATACTGATACACTGTGAAACCCTGTATATACCTGGCAGGACCCGGATATTCTGTAAAAACCTATACACACCTGGCCGAGTCCTGATACACACTGAAACCCAATACATACCCGGCAGGATCCTGATACAGTGTGAAACGCTATTCACAACCGGCAGGATCCTGATGTACTGTGAAGGCCTATGCAAACCTGACAGGGTCCCGATACAATGTGAATTCCTGTGTGCACCTGGTCGCATACTGATGCACTGTGATTCCTTGTACACCCCTGGCAAGATGATGATACGCTCGGAAATCCTGTAAACCCTGGCAGAGTCGTGGTGCACTCTGAAACTCTGTATACACCTGGCAGGGTCCTGATACACTGTGAAACCCTGTACATACCAGGCAGGATCCTGATAAACTGCGAAACCCTGTACACTCCTGGCAGGATACTGTTACACTGGGAAATCCTGCATACACCTGGCAGGATCCTTATACACTGTGAAACCGTGTATACATCTGGCAGCATCCTGATACAATGTGAAATCCTGTACAAGCCTGGCCAGATACTGATACACTGTGAAAACCTATATACACCTGGTAGGGTCCTGATACACTGTGAAAGCCTGTACACCTGGCAGGATCCTGATACACTGTGAAATCCTGTACCCACCTGGCAGGGTCCTGATACACTGTGAAACCCTGTACCCACCTGGCAGGGTCCTGATACACTGTGAAAACCTATATACACCTGGCCGGATCCTGATACACTGTGAAACCCTGTACCTGGCAGGGTCCTGATATACTGTGAAATCCTGTACCCACCTGGCCGGATCCCGATACACTGTGAAACCCTGTACCTGGCAGGGTCCTGATATACTGTGAAACCCTGTACCCACCTGGCAGGGTCCTGATACACTAGGAAATCCTGCATACACCTGGCAGAATAATAATGCATTGTGAAACCCTGTACACACCTGGTAGGTCCCGATACACTGTGAAAACCTATATACACCTGGCCGGATCCTGATACACTGTGAAACCCCGTACCCACCTGGCAGGGTCCTGATATACTGTGAAACCCGGTACCCACCTGGCAGGGTCCTGATACACTGGGAAATCCTGCATACACCTGGTAGGACTCTGATGCACTGTGAAACCCTGAACACACCTGGCCGGATCCTGATACACTGTGAAACCCTGTATACACCTGGCTAGTCCCTGATACACTGTGAAACCCTGTATAAACCTGGCAGGGCCTTGGTACACTGTGAACCCTGGCCTGATACGATAAACTGAAACCCTGTATACACCTGGCAGGGCGCTGATACACTGTGAACCCTGTATACGCCTGGCAGGATCCTGATAAACTGTGAAATCCTGTATACAACTGGCAGGGCCCTGATTCACTGTGAACCCTGGCCTGATACTGATACACTGTAAAACCCTGAACACATCTGGCATTTTCCTGATACAATGTGAAATCCTGTACACACCTGGCCGGATACTGATACACTGGGAAACTCTGTATACACCTGACAGGTTCCTGATACAACTGAAACCCTGAGCACACCTGACAGGGCCCTGATTTACTGTGAACCCCTGCACACACCTGGCTGGTTTCTGATAGACTGTGAAACCTTGTACACTCCAGGCAGGAACTTGATACACTGTGAAACGCTGTATGCACGTTTCACGTACCAGATACACTGTGAAACTCTCCACACATGCCAGGAACCTATACACCCTCAATCCCTGTACACACATGTCACGATCCTGATACACGCTCAAACCTTGTACGCCCCCGGCCGGATTCTAATACACTGTGATGCCCTGCACACACTACAGGATTTCGATTTCGATACACCTGCCAGGTTCCAGATACACTGTGATACCCTGTGCACACCTGGCATGATCCTGATACACTGTGGAACCCAGTACAAACCTGGCAGTGGTCTCAAAGACTCTGCAACCCTCTATATCCTTGGCAGGGATCCTGGTTCACTGTGGAACCCAGTACCATCCTGGCCGGTTTGCAATACACTTTGAAACCTTGTATACACCTGGCAGGCTCCTGATACACTGTGAAACCCTGTACACACCTGGCAGTTTTCTGATGGATTGTGAAACCCTGCACACACCTGTCAGTGTCCTGGTACACTGTGAAACCCTATAGACCCTGACAGGTTTCTGATACACTGTGAAACCCTGCATACACCTGGCAGGATTCTGATAGATTGTGAAATCCTGTGTTCACCTGGCAGGAACCTGAAACACTGTGAAATACTGTACACACGTTTCACAAACCAGATACACTGTGAAACCCTCTACAAACATGGGGGGAACCTGATGCACTCTCAAACCCTGTAAGCACATGTCAAGATCCTGATAAACGCTCAAACCCTGTACATATCCGGCAGGATTCTGATAGACAGCGAAACCCTGCACAAACCTGGCATGATCCTGATACACTGCGAAACCCTGTATACACCTGACAGGATCCTGATACTTTGTGATACCCTGTACACACCTGCAAGCATCCTGATACACTGTGAAACCCAGTACAAACCTGGCAGGTTTGCATTACACTGTGATAACATGTGCATACCTGGCAAAGTCCTGATACATTCTGAAAAACTCTGTACACCTTGTGCGGTCCTAATACACTGTGAAACCCTGCAGACATTTGCCACAGTCCCGATACACTTTGAGACTCTCTACATACCTGGCAGAATCCTATTCCAGTCTGAAACCATGGACACACCTGGCTGAATTATCATAAACTGTGATAATCTGAACATAACCAGTATTATCCTAATACACTTAAAAGGGTGCCTCTCTGCTCCTGGGATGTGAATATAACTACATTCTGAGACTTGTATATTTGGATGTTGTCTGCTAACTGAGATTTTTTTAAGTGAATTGAAAAATATTTGAGTCGATACCACAGTCACAGGCCTTTTGGTTCTGCATCTCCTCTTTCTAAGCTGTATTCGTGTAAATGTTTTTTTGTTTACCTAACTTTCATTAATGTGTTCATCTGAACCAATCCTTTGGTATTGTGATCCATACTCTAAACCTCTCTGGAGTAAAGATGTTTCACCTGAATTACCTTCTACATTTGTTGGTAACCATATTATGTTCTAGATGGACACTTCCATATTACATATACTATGTTAACCATCAATGATAGCAATAATATGAAATACTTTTATGATGTGAAACTTGCCCTGATCTCTTCTGTAGTGGAATGAGTCCTGGCCTATTCAATGTTGCTTGCTAAACACAACATTCCACAGAGTTTAAAATGTTGTGAATTTTATTTCTATCTATCATGTATAGTATATAGAAATGAGAACATTACTGTAAGGTTTGACATAGTAACAGTGAATTAATTTGTGCGAGTGGTCACATTCATCTGCTACCCTTGTCCTTCCCAACTGAAGATACAGTCTAAAGAATCAGGAAGCAGTGCATCTTCTGGAAGCCATGTGTGTCCACGGTGGATGGAGTGAATATTGAAAATGTTACAAGTGATCCCAATCCAACAATGCACTAATCTAAGCAAACAGAGAGAATTCCATTTGCACTTCTGGACTTGCATTTTGTAGGTAGGCTTTGGGAGACAGAAAGTGCTTTGCCCGTGAAAATTTGCAAGATAATGTCTGTTATGACACTTATTATAAACCTTGCAGGGAATATATCAACTTCATAAAAAAATACTTTACTGAAACTAAAGACGTTGAATTCTTTCTCAACCATCCTTCATTTACAAGTGACGTGTTCATGCATGGAAGCTAAACTTATACACAAATCTGTATTGAATCTGTACACAAAATGCAACACTTTACTGTTTTCTGTGAAAAAGTATTTAAACATTTTGTTTTCTGTCGATACTAATGTCACTAACATGGAGAACCACTTTCTGTCTGTTCCAGTTGAAGACGTTCAACAGAAACACAAGGAGATCGAGTCCAAACTGAAACACTGCGAGTGAACACGATCCTAATAAAGGAGAAGGTGAAGATATTCCAGCTGATTGATCGATACTCTAAGCTAAAGGTTATTTTCGCTGCTCAAGATCGGACACTTGCAGAACATGAACTGCTAGCAAGAGGCCAAGACCATGAAGCGTGGAGAGAGAAACATCTCCAGAGCCAACCGGAAAAGATCCGAGCTGGTCAACTGTCCTATAGACGTTTATCGCCCCGTAAATCTAATACTGGAAGTTTAGCACTTATGACCAGATCCTGGGAATTTGAAAATCCACAATGGTACAAAAAATGGTTTATGACTGGGCCACTGGGAAAACATACCCAGAGTTCCGATTTGTATTCAGTTCTCAATGTCGGGATTTGAACACTGACACGTGGAGGATAAACCTGAGGAATCTGATATTGGATGAGTATCCTTACTTTGGGAATGTTCTAGGAGAACTCTGGAAGAACCCACAGGGATTGCTGTTTGATGGTTTGATGAATACAAGTTCAGTATTGATTTTTGTGACAGTCGGAGAAACACAGAGCCTCAGTTCATGTGCACTGATCCCGAATGCTGGTGTGAAGTGTCTGACATTGTGTGCAGTTTGATCCATCACATGCTGCTCCCTGGATGTTCCGTGATAGTGACCAGCCGTCCCACAGCATTCCATTTATTGGAAAAGGCTGATATCAGCATAGGGACTGAGATCCTGGGCTTTGTTGGTGATGAACGGAAGGAATATTTCAACAGTTTTGTTTAGGATCAGATGGTGGCAACAGCTGTTTTCAAACACGTGGAGGAGAACGAGATCCTGTCCACCGTGTGCTACAACCCTTCGTACTGCTGGATCCTCGGTCTATCACTGGGTCCCTTTTTCACACAAAGCGACAGGAAATGGCATCATGCTCCCAACACCATCAACCATCTGCATTCCTATTGTATTTACAACCATGGCAGTCAGATTGACAGCCCCCATGATATGTTTCTGAAGCTTGGTGAGATGGCCTTCAATCACCTCTCTGAGAAGAAGATTGTGTTTGGAAATGGAGATTTGATCCAGGATAATCTGCAACCTTCCCAGTTCCTGTCTGGATTCCTGACAGAACTTCTAGAGAGAGATGATTCTGCACAGATTGTGTGTCACGCATTCCCACACCTCACCATCCAAGAATTCGGTGCGGGCCTTGCCAAATTCCTGACTCCTGATCCCAGGGACATTCAGAAATTGCTCAGTGAGGCCCATAGTAAGGAAGATGGGAGATTTGAAATATTCATCCGGTTTGTTGTTCGTCTCCCCTCCCCATATTCCGCTCGTCCCCTGGAAGAGGATCTGTGTCTATTTCTTCATCAGGCAGTCTGTCAGGTCACCGATTGGGTGAAGGATGTATTTGAAGGACAGATTGGAAATACCAGGTCTATAGCTAATAAAAGAAACATTCTGACTCCATTACACTAACTGTTTGAGTCTCAGAATAAATCACTTTCACGGAACTCTGTGAAAGATGTGTAAACGTTCTCATTTCATGACTTGAGCCTGACCCCAGTAGATTGTGTAATCCTGTTTTGTCATTGAATTCTGTGATTCACTGAAAGAATTTGATCTTGAGAACTGCTACATTCAGTATGAAGGACTACAGCGATTGGGACCCGTACTTCACAAATGCTATTGGTTACTTTCTGTCTGTAAGTTTTGATCACATTATTGAATTGTCACGGATTGTGCCAATTCTCCATAATGAAGGGAAACTAATAATTCAGTTGTACCAGAAAGAATCATTTTTCAACACAGAATTTACTAAGAATGAAAATTGATGATAGATTCTCTGAAGAGTGAAGAATCCTTAAAGGATTCTTAACAATATGATGGAATTTTACCGTCTTTTCCTGATCAACCAATGCAAGTCACCAAAGCGATGATTTATTGCTCAAATTTGGGAGTAAATAAGACTGCACAGCAGAACGCAACAGTTCTGATGCTCCTCTGAATTGTATCTTATGCAATATCGAGGTCAATGTTGTTTCATGTTTCCAACAGCTTTTGTTTCGTACTGGCTTATTCCCATTACAGACCAGCACCGAATGCTTATGCATTTGATACAAAAATAGTCCATTTGCTTATTTGTTTCTCACCAATTTGTCAGAAGACTTGCCAAGGGTTTTTTCTTTCATGAATTCTCTTAATCTTGTGTACATTTCTTCCTCCACCTCCACTGCACCAGTAAGTAGTCTATGGATTACTTCTATTAACGTGTGATCAATCCTTTGCTAACCATTGTCTCCAGTTACATGATGCTATCTGTCTGCTTGATTTGTGCTGATATTATGTTTAAGTTAATAATTATAGGTTCTGCACGAACACAAATTTGCTTCTTTCACTTACTTTTTCAAGAGTCAACATTTTTCAGCAGCTGTGTCTGGGTCATTTCTCCTTGGTATTTTTGCCTTCATTCCTCTTGAGAAGTTTAATTTAATTTGATTCCTTTAAATCTAATTTTAACCATCACTACGCTCTGACACTCCTGAATCCTATTCATGTCTTCATCTCTGTCTGTATTTTGAGATGTATTTCATTTATCTCATTTCATTTAAACGGATTCAATTTCCTGTACCACCTTGATTTCTTAGTTTTAAAGTGTTTTCTACCTCCCTATTTGCTCTTAAAAGGAGAACAGCTGGAATCTGTCCCCTCAGTATAGCTTCTCCCTGTTCCAGGACTGATGCCAGCATCCTTTGAAAAGACATGATTTTATTCCACGCTAGCGCTTTCGCTAAGTGTTAATACTTCTGAGCTAAGGACCTGTCCATGGTCCGCTGCAATTGGATTATTCTTCTTCCTTTCCATTTCCTCCACAGTTACCATAAAGCCTTCCTTACCCTGATACCTAGTAAGTGACATAGTTTACCAAACTTTAATTTGTAGCTACAGAAAACGCTATCTCTGTTGCCAGTTGGACAAATCCACCTTATGGCTACATTCTATTCTGCTCTACTCTGTGTTTGACACCCGATAACATTGTCTACATTGTCACTGTCGTACCCACAGTCTTCCTCCAGGATCTCGATCAATTCATCAAACCTCTTGGCTACGATCAATATCTGAGGGATTGCCCTCTGTAATCACCAAGCCCTTACCATCATGCTGCCTTACAGTGATGCACTTCACCTTGAAGCTGTGCTTACTACTCCAGGTTATGGAAACTGTCGTGCTCAGTGATGAGTCACCGACCTGCTGTCCAGTGAGGTCTATCATTGATTTTAGCGGCATTCACTTGGGTTTTGAACAGAACAAGACTTCTTACCAATGTTGAGAAAATCTGCTTATTTTCAGATGTTTTTCAGTGTCTCTATGCACATTCAAGATGCAAAGGAAAAAGGCAGGCAGCATTTGATTCAGTTTGTCTCACTTTTTTTTAGGTATAGGCTGGGAAGCAACAATTGGGAGATTTAGAGTGAAACTACTGTCTGAGATTCTGAGGGATCCTGACTGTAAAATGCAACAACTCGGGTGAGTATCATACTGTGTGTGATTGTTTCTAAAAATCTAATGGGAGGGAAAAACGTCCTGATGTCTTGGTCCACGTAGGTATCAATGTCACTGGTAGAATTAGGAAAGAGATTAAGCATAGAGAGTACGAGGAGCTAGGCAGCAAATAAAAACGCAGACTCTCAAAGATTATAATCAGTAGAATACTACCTGAGCTACTTGAAAATTGATGTCGGATGCATAAAATTGGGAAATACTTTTTCAGCAAATGGTGTGAGAGAAGTGGGTACTGGTTCACAGGGCACTGTGAGAGTACAGTTGGCCAATGGGAAAGTGGGAGTGATACAGTTCAGGCAGCCTGTCCCTGAACTGTGCTCTTTCAAACTGCAGAACTTGGGAATCATTGAAAGTCCACACCAACCCTTCAAACAGCATACCACACAAACCCATCCCCCTACTCTATTACTCTCCATTTCCCCTGACTAATGCACCTAACCAACATGTCCCTGAACACTATGGGCAATTGGCATGGTCTATTCACCTTACCTGCACATCTTTGGATTTTGGAAGGAAATTGAAAGCACCCAGTGGAATCCCATGCAGACATGGTGAGAATGTGCAAACTCCCACACACAGTCGCTCAAGGCTGGAATTGAACCGGGCCCCTGGTGCTGTGAGGCAGTTGTGATAAACACTGAACCAACATACCACCCACCAGGAATGAGAGAGGCCTTTACAGTCAATAATGGGCGCAAGGGATTTCAAGATGGAAGACGTAGTTTATAAAAAAAAAGGTTGAAAGGAAAATGATAACGTGAGAAATGAGAGTCAGAGAATTGCAGGGAGGGACAGAAAAGTAAAAGAAAGCTAGGAATACAACAGCTATCAAAACTAATGTCACAAAGTAAGCAAAGAGAAAAGTAAAAGCTCCATGTCTTTCATAACAAAGTGAACAAATCCAAAACTCACATTAAAGTGAATCATTATGACATGAGGATTCTTAGAGGAAAGCAAAAACCCATAGGAGTGGTCTACAGGCACACTAATGATAACCAAAGTGCAGAACAAGGCAGACAAGAAGAAATATTGGGTGTTTGTGATACCTGTCCTAACTGTCCATCTTCCTTCCCCCATCCACTCCACATTTCTCTCCGACCTCTCACCTTCACCTCCTACTTCATCTACCTATCACATTCTCAGCTACCATGCACCCCCTCCCATTTATCTCTCAGCCCCTTGGGCCACCCCCTCATTCCTGATGAAAATCTCATGCTCAAAACATCATTCTTCTGCTCCTCGGATGTTGTCTGACCGGCTGTGTTTTTCCAGCAACACACTCTTCAACTCTGATTTCCAGCACTCACTTCTGCCTGCTTGTGATAATGGGATAAAAATAACAGTTATTGACTTGAAACTATACATATAGACTGTACAAATCAGTTTGGAGAGAATATATCGATCACTTTTGAGAGAGTTTATTTGAGTTGCATGTTCTGGAGCAATCGGGCAGTTGGTTATACTTTTATGATGTTATGAGAATTGTGTGAAGTGGCAGGATTTGTGAAACAATCTCCAAGTAAAGACATTTCTGAGAACAGAATAGATGACATAGATTACATACAGTGTGAAACAGGCCCTTCGGCCCACAAGTCCACACCGTCTCCCCGAAGCGCAAACCACCCATACCCCTACATTTACCCCTTACCTAACACTACGGGCAATTTAACATGGCCAATTCACCTGGATACTGTGGCCAATTCACCTAACCTGCACATCTTTGGGCTGTGGGAGGAAACCAGAGCACCTGGAGGAAGCCCACACAGACACGGGGAGAATGCGCAAATTCCACACAGACAGTCGCCTGAGGTGGGAAATGAACCCGGGTCTCTGGCGCTGAGACAGCAGTGTTAACCACTGTGCCACCCACAAAGAGCCGGTGCGCATAGAATATAATCCCAAAGCGTTGATTCTCCTGCTCCTCGGAAGCTGCCATTTCTCAGCATCACACACTCAACTCCGACCTCTTGCCCTTTCTCCCACTTACTTTTGGATTTGCTGGAAAGATTCAACAATGTCTGTTTTGCTCTTTCTCTCACTGTCTGAAATCTCCTCAGTAAAGAAGATGCCCTTCGCTGTTACATTTACTGGGCCAGCATCAATTCTTTTTATCAGAGCATCCTGAAGAGTTATTTTGCAACAGGAAGCAAAGGGCAGCTACAGGACAGTTATCCACGATGGTGCCCCACAGAATGGTATTAGGTAAACTCATTGCATCAATGAGAGCAAATACAGGTCACCAGAAGTGGTTTATTTTAAGAATCCCTGCAGCGTGGAAACAGGACCTTCAAACGTCCGAATGGTAACCAATCCGACCCATACCTTATTGTCCTCCATTTACCTCCGACTCATTGTGTCACGAGACCTACACACCCCCACTCCCACCCACCACCCCTGCCGCCTACACATAGCATGACCACACAGAACACAGAAAATGCAGACCCTACTAGGAACACACAGAATGCCTCAGCATTGATCAAACAGACTGACAAGGAAAACCAGACATGACCACAGTCACTCGCAGACCAGGTGCCCGTCAGCTGTCCCAAAGCCCTAAGGGCAGTCTGGAACCCCAGTCATACCAAAGCCACACAAAGGAAAGGTCAGGCAGAGAGGCACCAGAATATCTCACTCACTGGACAGAAACGATGGAAACACCTTACTCCCAGGAAAAGGGACATTCTCACTTACCCTTGGAGAGAGCTGGAATCTCCTGATCCCATGAAGAACTGAATGATGCTGCCGGACACTTCACAGTATCGACATTCAGGACATGCTTCTGATACCTTCTTTGCGATTATCACCATTGTAACTTGATTACTTGACTATCAAGACCGTTGTATTTTTACTATTTTTAATTAGCATTATACTGTATTCCTATAAAAACTGGCTTGATTTGCAACTTGGGTAAGAGAATTCCAGTTACATGGACAGACTGCCTGTTCTGTTTTGGCTCAGTCAATTTCTCTTCCACGATATCGCTGTGCTAATAAACAGTTCGTTAATTTCACTTTGATCTGTGTTTTGTGATCTCTGCTTTATTGAACTATTTTCTCCAAAACCCATGCACCTAACCTACACAGCCCAGAACACTCGAGAAAATATAGCCTGGCCAATTCACCTAAACTGCACGCCCTTAGGAGGAAACCCATGCAGAAATGGGGAGAACGGGCAAACACCACACAGGCAGTGGTCCCGAGGCTGGAATCCTGGTCCTGAGAGGTAGCAGTGCTGAGGACATGCCACAATTCCCCGGAATGGCTAAATCAGCTTACGTAAACATAGGCCCAATTTAATATGGCATCAAAAAGAGAGAATGGTAAATAATGTAGAAAAAGACAGAAAGAGGAGAGAAAAAAGACAAAAGAAAATGCTGTCAGTATGAGAGAGGGAGAGAGAGGTAGAGTGTGCGAGTGCCAGACAGAAAGAAAAGAGGGAAAACAGAATCAGAGAGACAAACAGGAGTCAGGGAAAAGTGCAGTGAGTTTAGAGAGGTGATACTCTCCATTCTGGTTGGCCCCAAGTCTCTCGATTGTCTCTCACACTCCGTAGGCCAAGGTGAGGTGTGCACATGATGGAACCCAGAGTCTATATTAGAGTGGTGCTGGAAAAGCACAGCAGGTCAGTCAGCATCCGAGGAGCAGAAAAATCAAAGTTTCGGACAAAAGACCTTAATCAGGAATGAAGGCAGGGAGCCTCCAGAGTGGAGAGATAAATGGTACAGGGGTGGGGCTAGGAAGGAGGTAGCAAAGAGTACAATAGATGAATGGTGGCATAAACCGCATCATCCGCCAACATTTCCGCTCCCTCCAAAAGGACCCCACCACCAGGGCTATATTTCCCTCCCCACCCCTTTCCACTTTCCAGAAAGACCGTTCCCCCCATGACAACCTGGTCAGGTCCACGTCCCCCAGCAATCTGCCCTACCATCCTGGCATCTTCCCCTACCACCGCAGGAGTTGCAAAAGCTGTGCCCACACCTTCTCCCTCACCTCCAACCAAGGCCCCAAAGGAGCCTTCCACATCCATTAAAGTTTCACCTGCAAATCCACCAAGCCGCTTATTGCATCCATTGCTCCAAATGCGGTTTCCTCTACACTCGGGAGACCAGGCGCCTCCTTGCACAGCCCATTAGGGAATATCTCTGGGACACCAGCACCAATCAACCCCACCACCACGTGGCGCAATATTTGAACTCCACCTCCCACTCTGCAGAGGACATGCAGGTGCTGGGAATGCACCATCACCACTCCTTCACTACAAGACGACTTGAGGAAGAACGGCCCACCTTTTGCGTCAGAACACTTCAACCCCAGGGCATCAATGTAGGCTTCACCGGTTTCCTCATTTCCCCTCCCGCCACCTTATCCCAGTTTCTAACTTCCAGATCAGAACAAAACTCATGACCTGTCCTACCTGCCTATCTTCCTTCCCACCTATCTGCTCCACCCTCCCGTCTGACCTATCACGTTCATCCCCAACTCCTTCTATCCTTTGTACACTTTGCTACTTTCCCCCACCCTCCTCTCTGACCTATCACTTCCATCCCCACCCCCATTTACCATTCGTAACACCTGCTTAATGCACCTGAGCAAAGAGATATTGGCTGCCAGAACCTGCTTAAAACCGGTGAGGGAAGGTGTGCTGGGAGACTGAGGGGGGAGGTGTGAGAGAAAGCTGCAGCTAAATAGTGTCGTCCAGAACTTGTCTGTCTGTAGGGAAAGGCTGAATACGCTGGAGCTGTTTTCTCTGGAGCATTGGAGGCTGAGGGGTGACCTTGTAGAGGTTTATAAAATCATGAGCGGCATGGTTACGGTAAATAGTAAGGCTCTTTTACCTGTGGCAGACGGCAAAGCTTTAGTGTGAGAGAAGAAAGATATGAAAGAGACCAAAGGGCAACTTTTTCACACAGAGGGTGGTAAGTGTATGGAATGAGGTGCCAGTGGAAGTGGTGGAGGTTGGTACAATTATAACATTTAAAAGGCATTTGAACTGGTATATCAAGAGGAAGGGCTTAGAGGGAGATGGGCCGATTGCTGGCAGGTGGGACTAGATTGGATTGGGATATCTGAACGGCATAGATGGGTTGGACTCAGAGGTCTATTTCCATGCTGTATATCTCTATGACATTAAGTCAATTTAAAGGAGCTTCTGAAATAAGATTGAGAACTGGGTCATTGGGAGGGTTCAGCGAGGGAATCCAGAAGTGGTTAGGTTTTGATTCACCCGTCATCACTTCAGTTGGGTCGTGAAAAGTAACAAAGAAATGAGCCATTCGTATCAACAAATTGAAAGGAAACAAAGCCATTTATTGTTGAAGATAAAATAGCACTCGGAAGACACAAACTCTTTCCTGGATATTTTTACGATTTAGAAAATATAGTTCTGTTTTTAATTTTGTTCAAATTAAATTGTGTTCAAATATAATCATCTAGACAAGAATAATTTGATTTGGGATAGTCAGCACGGTTTTGTGAAGGGGCGGCCGTGCCTCACAAACCTCATTGACTTCCTTGAGAAGGTGACCAAACAGGTGAGTGAGGGTAAACCCGTCGATGTGGTGTATATGGATTTCAGCAAGGCATTCGATAAGATTCCCCGCAGGAGGCTAGTGTAAAAAATGCAGAGGAATGGGATTGTGGGAGATGTAGCAGTTTGGATCAGTAATTGGTTTGCTGAAAGAAGACAGAGGGTGGTGGTTGATGGGAAATGTTCACCCAGGAGCCCAGTTAGCAGTGATGTACGACAAGGATCAGTGTTGGGTCCTCTGCTGTTCATCGTTTTTATAAACGACCTGGATGAGGGCGTAGAAGGGTGGGTTTGGAAATTTTCAGACAACACTAATGTCGGTGGAGTTGTAGATAGTGACGAAGGATGTTATAGGTTACAGAGAGACATAGATAAGCTGCAGAGCTGGGCTGAGAGGTGATAAGTGGAGTTTAATGCGGACAAGTGTGAGGTGATTCACTTTGGTCGAAGTAACCGGAATGCAAAGTACTGGGCGAATGATAAGATTCTTGGTAGTGTAAATGAGCAGAGAGGCTCGGTGTCCAGGTACACAGATCCTTGAAAGTTGCCACCCAGGTTTACAGGGTTGTTAAGAAGGCATAGAGTGTTTTAGCTTTTATTAATAAAGGGATTGAGTTCCGGAACCATGAGGTTATGCTACAGCTGCACAAAGCTCTGGTGAAGCCGCACTTGGAGTATTGTGTACAGTTCTGGTCACTGTATTATAAGGAGGATGTGGAAGCTTTGGAAAGCGTGCAGAGGAGATTTACTCAGATGTTGCCTAGTGTGGAGGAAAGGTCTTACGAGGAAAGGCTGAGGGACTTGAGGCTGTTTTCATTAGAAACAAGAAGTTTGAGCGGTGACTTAAGAGAGACATTTAAGATAATCAGACGGTTAGATAGGGTGGACAGGGAGAGCCTTTCTCCCAGAATGGTGACGGTGAGCACGAGGGGGCACAACTTTAAATTGAGGGGTGATAGATATAGGACAGATGTCAGAGGTAGTTTCTTTACTCAGGGATAAGTAAGGGTATGCAATGCTTTGCCTGAAACGCTAGTGGATTTGCCAACTTCAAGTACATTTAAGTCGTCATTGGGCAAGCATATGGAATGTACATGGAATTGTGTAGGTTAGATTAGGTTAGATTAGATTACTTACAGTGTGGAAACAGGCCCTTCGGCCCAACAAGTCCACACCGACCGGCCAAAGCGCAACCCACCCATACCCCTACATATACCCCTTACCTAACACTACGGGCAATTTAGCATGGCCAATTTACCTGACCCGCACATCTTTGGACTGTGGGAGGAAACCGTAGCACCCGGAGGAAACTCACGCAGACACGGGGAGAACGTGCAAACTCCAGGTAGATGGCTTCAGATAGATGGGCTTCAGATAGGTATGACAGGTCGGTGCAACATCGAGGGCCGAAGGGCCTGTACTGCGCTGTAATGATCAATGTTCTATGTAAATGTCAGGATCAGGGAGATCATTTACGAAAACAGGATCATATGATTGTATTTCCCACTCGGCCCTGCAGTAAACAATGGTGCTTTCCTCCGGGTACCCGATTTCCTCACTGAGAACTGCTGCCTTGGGATGAATGTAGCTTTTGTGCCTGTATAATTCCTCTTTTGGTTTTGCTTTTATTGTTCAGCTTCCTACTAACTGTTGCTCATTGCGAACAGCACTTAAAACTGCTCTGCTCCTGCCGTCTCTTTCATTTTGCTACACTAATGGAGTCACCCATTAGATACGTGGCGTTATCTTGCAGCTCGTCCACCTCCTTTCTGTCCATTGCACAGGTGAAATCCTCATTGCATTATCGCCTGCAGCTAACGTTGACTCAACAGTTATTTGTATTTATTCACCAATTCAATCACTTTTATAACTGGATATTTCACTGCGCACTTTAACTGGTCTCTGAACTTCTTCTGGGTCACCACATAAATAAAAGCATTTGTGCAGCAACTTAACTTCTGCAGCATATATGCCACTTTTCGAAAGACATCATGAGCAGCAGAATCCAATGAATAACTAACACTAAAGAAATACAAAATATACACCAACCAGAGAAGTATGAAACTGGCAGATATGGCAAAGAGTAAAATCACAGATTTCTTTCTGCTCTCTACCTCTGGGTCATTTTCCATTCTTGTCTGTCCTCTCAGCCCCTCCCGTATCTTCGTGGCCTCAAAGATGTATCTGACAGTCAGAACATTGATAAAGAGAATAAAACTGAATGGGAGAAGCGGTGTTAAAAATTTTTCAAAATATATAAAACTTGCCCACCGAGGATCGTTATAATAACTGAATGTGGTAGAACAATACCATGGAACATTGTTACTGATCATTCTAGGTTTAAATCGAAAGTAGTTGGGAATGTTCTTTAAACAGAAGAAAATGCAAATTGTTGTGAGAACCCTTGTTGCAGTTTTCTCTGTGCAATACTTAGATTTCATCTGATGAAATGAAATGGCGACAAATCGGTCAAAAGATAAGGCAACGGTGAACCAGACCGAACAATCAATGGTCAAGCAGCTCAGGACATGGGTAACACTACAAACAGGAGTGATGTCCAGGAAACACTGTGGATAATAATAAGATGTAAATCGACGGAGTATGATATTAAAAATGATGAACAGTAGATCAGATGCTGCCATGGCCACCAGATGGCGAGTGGTGCATGTAGAAAGGCCACACTTGCCCCGAACTAAGATTGCAATCGCCACTAGACTAACTGTAACAGAGAGAGAAAGGAAATTTAAAAAAGCAGACTTGAAATTACTGACCAAATACTATTCGGGTCTGGGCTCAGACTATAAGTCATGGCAAAAAGATAACTGTTGTTGTATATCATGTAAAGTTTAACGAATTGTGACTACAGCAGCAAACTCTCTCTAAATGTATCATTTGCAGTTTTTATAAGACATATTGAAGAACATGAGCAGTGGTTTGCTAACAGAAACACAGTCATCTACTAATTTCTTTTTTGAGACTGGCAGCAATCTGTATAGTTTACACAGGCTGGCTGGAGTTTCCCATAAGACTACTCTACTCACACCAATACTCTACTCAGTATGACAAACAATGGGAGACACCTAACACAGGCATTGATTGGAAATTTTCTGTATTTGCTTTCAGAGCCTCCACAATTAATTTTGCCTCCTGAATCGTCAATCCACACGATATAAAGAACAGTAAAGAACGCTGAATCACTCCACCATGTCCAAGAATGGATTCTCTCAACAAATGAATGAATAAGTGGTGGGGTGTAGAGTTTCCTCCTTCATGTAAGGATTGACCATCCTGATAATTTGAACCATGAAAGCATTCAGCCGTGAATCTAACCACCATGTCCCAGGTTGGATACCACCACAATCGAAGTTCTTCAACATTTGGCTCAGATCCCTTCCGCTTGTCCAATACTGTTCCACACAGCTCCCACCTGAAAGAAATCTCGTTAAGAAGTCCGACACTTTATCTGAGGACAAATAAAGCTTCCTTCCTGATGTCCAAGGCCGCGCTCCCAAATTCCTCTCCTTGTGAACGAAGGTTCCTAAAGCAGACTCAGAGCTATTTGGGGCTCCAAGTCTCCATAGATTGACTGACATTCACCAGATTTATTCCACAAATTGGAATCAGTGACTATTAGCCATATATGTAAATTGATCGCCAAAGACAAAATAACAATCCCAACAGAATGGCAATGTGGAGGAACTGCACATGGGGCATTGTCATTTGGGGAACATGAAAAACAGCAGCAACGAAGGACAAGGTGAGAAACAGCCTATTGGACACAATTACTTCATCCTCCATGGGGGAGCTGCTTCTACACCACTCCAGATCTCAGTGTTGGTTCGACTCACATCTCTCTTTGACAATCAAATAATTCAACACTGCACAGAAATGTAATGCTGTGGTCAACACCCCTCCCGACAATCTGTCAACACAAATATTACCCCCACCCACACACATTAAATGACTGACGAAAACACAGAAGATGGCAAAACCATTCTGTGCTGCTGCTCACTTATCACCACGTGACGAGCTGCTAATCTCACCCACTACCCACGTTGTATCTGGGCTTCCATTTGGAGCAAGCTGACTGAGCAAAATTCACCAACAAAATACCGCGATATCAAGGAGTGGGAAACCCCAGGTGTCACTGAGAGATGGGCCTGGAAAAAAATCCATCTGATGGATGATTTGGACGAGCACCTGATGGAGGGGCAGCGCTCTGAAAGCTCGTGCTTCCGAATAACTCTGTTGGGCCATGACCTGGTGTTATGTGATTTTTCACTTCGTACAGTTCATTGGTAGCAAGCTTTGAGCTAACAAACACACACACATAGAGAGAGAGAGAGAGAGAGGGCAGTCTTGCTGTACCCTTCCTCAAAAAAATCAGCACACATGCTCAGTTAAACCTCATCAAAGTGACTTCTACACAGGATAGAGAAACAGACAATGTTGCACACAACTGCTGAGTCTCGTAATTGGTACACTATTTGCTTTAAACTCAGTGAGTACGGACACTATTCTCTGACACGGGGATTTATCTTGTTCAGTGGAAATAAAATGATTAATAATCTCAGACAGAAGTAAGTATGATTAAACATGAAGATCAGTCATAGACAGAAATAAATATGATTAAATGCAGAGATTTATACAAGGGACGTTATTACAAGACTTACCAGGAACACCAACAACAGCAAGGATGGTCTCAAACACCTTTTCGACCCTTTCCCTGAGAAGATGCATTTCGTTGTTTGTCAGACAACTTCTCCCTTCCCACTGCTAGCAATCTGTCCGAATTGAAGAATTCTCTTCGAATTGGTGATGAGTCAGTCTCAGAAATGTTATTTTATGTTGTGTGGCATCTCCACTGGGAAACTATGATTACACCTTCAGATTTTTTACAGCCCCATTTTGAATAAATATATTACAAAAGCAGGTTAATTTTAATGATGTGATGTCATTGAGATTTGAAGCCGTGTTTGAATACCCCAAAGGCTGGTTCAATCTGATCCTACGATGTCTCAAATGTGAATTGCAATTTTGCATTAATTAACAATACTTGTGTTATTTCACTCACTATCAGTCCTACCAATATCAAAATACATTTTGATATATCTTTCATTGATACCCCTCATTTTGCTGAGTCTATTCAGTCATTCAGTACCCCGTGAACTTCTTGAGAGCTGTGCTATTGCATACATACAACTGCTTTCCTTGTTAACTGAGTTTTACAACTCATTTGGGAAACTCTGTGTGTGAATAAGCACTCCAATACAGAACCTGACGCTCATAATGATCAGAAAAACCACTAGAACTTACACTTGATTATATTTTCTCAAAAGCAAGACAAAAATAATCAGAATTTTATCTTCAGAATTGTAGAATTACAGAATGAGAGAACAGAAGAGACTCTCTGAACCATCATGTTTCTCTCACCAAAATTACACGACATCTCCATTCGTCCCACACAGACAGAGACACTGAACAGGCATGGTCTCTCCAACACACACACACACACACACACACACACACACACACACACACACACACACACACACACACACACACACACACACACACACACACACACATCTATATCAATGATGAATATCACAAACAATAGGGACCATGCCCCCACCCCACCAAGTAAAGGAAAGCGTTCTTCATGAAATACTCATAATGCAGAAGAATGTCCTCTGTATGTTACAAACACGCACACACATGCTTAAATTATTCTACTTCCTTTGTACTTAATATCTTCCTTTGCATGGGAAAACAATGCCCTCCGCTCATCTTTAGTTTCTTCAAACTTCCCACTCAGGTACACTCACCCATCGTGATTCGTAAAAAGAAGTGCCTTGCTGACTCAAGTTAACTCAAATTAATGTGGTTGACCGCTCTCACTTAGTCTTTCTGTATTCATATTTTCTAGGGATCAAATAGAAACAAAATAATATTTCACTGAATTAGAGTTAAAAAATTTAAATCTTCATTGGGTAATTGGATCAGAAATATCACATTGGATTATAAATCAGACAGGAATCCAGGGAACGAATTGGCTCACATTCTGATGCTTCCGAAGATATACTGTGGATCCTTGCGAAATCCTCTCATGACAGAACTTTAATTCCTTAAATATGTTGAATTATAACTCAAATGTTGACCATGAAACCATTGTCAACTATAATAACAACTCATGTTGTTTACTAATGCTCTTGAGGAAAAGAAAACTACTGTCCTTGCCTGGCCTGGACGTCAAGTCAGTCCACAACGTCAGAAATTGGGGTGATTTTTGGAGATCAGCCAGCTAATCTCCAGGACTTCACTGCCAGAGATCCTCAAAATTGTATCCTAGACCTAACTACCTTTTGTGATTGTAAAATTGACCTCCCCTTAATCATTAATTCCATGAGTTAGAATGTCGCTAATACATGCACAATGTACAAGGGCAGTGGGGAGAGGTCAGATAATTACAGACCAGTTAGGCTGAAATCAGTGGTGGGAAAAATATTGGATAAAGTTCTAAAGAACAGGATTATTTGGAAAGGAAAGTATTGATCAGGGAGAGACAACATACATTTGTTGGAGGATGATCCTGCCTGACTGATTTTATGTTATTAAATGGAGACTAAGTACAGTCTGTTCTGTAAGAATGTGACAGTTTGTTCATCTGCAATGTTTTCAGAAAATCGCGTAATGGAAACACCATTTAGATTAGGTTTACACTGTGGAAACAAACCCATCGGCCCAAACAGTCCACAACAACCCTCCAACAGTAACCAAACCAGACCCATTTCCCTCTGACTAATGTACCTGACTATGGGCAGCTCAGCATAGCCAATTCACCAGGCCTGCACATCTTTGTGACTGTGGGAGGAAACCAGGGCACCTGGAGGAAGCCCACGCAGACAGAGGGAGAATGTGCAAACCCCACACAGACAGTCGCCCGAAGCTGGAACCAAATCTGGAACCCTGGCACTATAAAGCAGCAGTGCTAACCACTGAGCCACCCTGCTGCCCCATTAAACAAATGAAACTGGCATCGTGTTATAGCCAATGCAGGTAAGGAAAGTTCGCGTTCTACAAATAATGGTCCATGTTCTTCAATTGTGTTATAGCCAATTCACATTGAAAAAACACGCATTATAGCAGAACCAACTCTATATCGATGCGGGTAGTGCATTCAATCTGTCCTACATGGACTTCAGTAAGGCCTTTGGCAACGTCCCACATGGATGGCTGGTCCAAAAGGTGGTAACTCCTGGGGTTCACAACAAGTTGGCAAACTGAATCCAAACATTGCTTACAAAGAGGACACAAAGTGTAATGGTGGGGCAGTAGATGCTTTTTTTAATGTAATTGGAAGCCTGTGACTAACAGTGTACCACAGGGACTGATGATTGGAGCCTTGATACACTTGTCTGTCAATGGTCAAGGTGTTATCAGTAAGTTTAAAGACCACACGAAAACATTGATGTTGTTTATACTGAAGATGATGGTCTCAGGTTATAGTCCATATTAATCAGCGATTAAACAGTGCAGAACAATGGCAGATACAATATAATCCCGATAAGTGAAATGTGATGCATTTTGGGATGTCAGATAAGGGAACAACATTCCCGTAAATGGTAGATTCTTAGAGAAAACTGGTAGATACAAAGTGAAGGGAAACAGATGGTGACATCTTGAAAAATGTCCATATAACACAGGAAGTGATGTTGGATATCTTAAAAATCATGAGGTTGGATAAATCCCCAGGACCTGATGAGGTGTCCCCCAGATCTCTTTGGGAAGCAAGGGAAGTGAATCGTGAGGGATTTGCTGAGATACTTATGTCACTGGCAGTAACAGGTGAAGTGCTGGAAAACCTGACGTTGTCGTACATAGTGCCACTATTTAAGAAAATTGAGAAGGAAAAGCCAGGGCAGTGTGGACTCGTGAGCCTGACATTGGTGGAGGGCAAGTTGTGAGAGTGAATCTGCAGGGACAGGATTTACATGTATTTGGATTGGCAAAGACTGATTAGTGGCAGTTGAAATACCTTTGTACGTGCAATATCATGTCTCACCAACTCGACTGAGATTTTTGAAGAAGTACCAAAGAGGATTGATGAGGCAGAACAGTGGATGTGATCGATATGAACTTCAGGAAGGTTTTCAAACTGGTTTGCCACGGTAGACAAATTCGTAGGATTAGATGGCGTTGAACTCAGGGAGACACAGCTATTTGGATACAGAATTGCCTTGTAGTTGGAATACCAGTTATTTCAGGTTCTGTTTCATGTTTTCAGCATTCAAAGCGATCACTTATTTCATTAAAATGCGTCACTTCCCAACCTGCCTCCCAGAAGTAATTCTGAGAATCAAAGAACCAGACTATACAGGAGAGGGCCTTCATTCCATCCAGTTTGTGCCATCAAAGTTACACGAAATCTACACTCGTCCCAGCGTCCAGCACTACACTCATAGACTCCAATATTGTGATGCTTCATGCGTTCATCCAGGTAGTTTTAAAGTTTGTGACTTTTCCTGCTTCCACAACTCTCCCAGGCACTGAAGCAGTAGACACTCACCACTCTCTGGGTGAAAGCCTCTTCCTCAGATCCCCTGAACCACTTCCCTTTCACTTTAAAGATATGCCCCCTGCCATGTGACAATTTCCTGCCCACATTTAATTCAACACATGAGCGAACAGCTTTGAAATGGGTCAGGCCATTGGAGTTTTCATGGTCAAACTCGACATCTGAACACTCCCAACTGCCCCAGATCTTATATTGCTATCTGTGTCGACGTGGAGACGTTTGATCATTAATTTCCAATTTACATTTTACTTCCTGTCTCTTTCAGTTAATTTCTTGGTGATTTTGGTTCTCACACGAGGAAAGTGTGGCCTCTCTAACTACACAATGCGCTGCTTGTTGGCTATGGCAACGTCGGATCTGCTGTTCATTCTCACTGACATCATGTTGTGGAAACTCAAATTCTTTGACATGCCAACCTGTTTCCTGGATCTCACCTCTGTGTACCGCCCTGTCTATGTCATGGCTTGTGCAGCCACAGACTGTTCTGTCTGGTTCACTGTCCTTTTCTCCTTTGACCGTTTTGTGGCCATTTGCTGCCTGAAAATGAAGGGAGAATATTGGACAGAGAAAGCCTTGGCTGTGGCTATGGCTGCAACTGGCATTCTGCTCTGTTCAAAAAACATTCCCTTCTATTTTCATTTGGAACCTTCGGATATGATTAACAATGTTCTGTGGTACTGCCGAATAAAATCAAGTTTTTTTTTACTGATCCCACTTGGCTGGGATTTAGGTGGCTTGATATATTTTAACCCCATTCATCCCATTCGTGTTAATTCTGTTGATGAACCCTCTCACTGTCAGGCACATTTCAGTGGCCATTCGAGACCACAAGAGCCTGAGGGGTCTGAGGAATGGAGAGAGTCACAAAGACACAGAGATGGAGAATCGGAGGAAGTCAGTGATGTCCCTCTTCACTCTATCCATCAGCGTCATCCTTCTGTGGGCAGGGCACGGTCCAAACATCTTGTACTTTCGCATTAAAGGAACATACCATTGGAACAACAGCTCTCGAAAGGATTTTATGTTCGTTGCAGAAATGCTGAGGGTTTTCAGCTGCAGCACGAACACACTATTTTATGCAGTGACTCTGTCCAAGTTCAGAGCGAAGTTCAGGAATGCGGTGCAACAACTTTTTACATCAATTCTTCACTTAATAACTCAGCAAAAGAGCTGGGAGAGGTCCCCAGGCAGCTGCAGTGTTCCCAGCGCGGTAATTGCAATGTTAGGACAAAATTCCATCGACACAAGCACATGGATTAAGTTTAACGCCCTACGGTGGACGAGGAGTGGGGAAGCTGGGTGGGTCACCAGACGGATTTACACATTTGGAGACACACAGACAATGAGGAGCAGTATGCCATTCAGCCCTTCAAATCTGGTCCACCTGCCATTCCAGCACATCACGGCTTATCCAATTCTAAAGTATCCAATTCTATATTCCTGCCGGTTCCTGACAATGATACCAATCTCCCAGGCTTAACACGAATCCGTGCACCTCGCCATAAAGAAATAGAAAAAAAGATGTGACAAAGGCACAGCACTCAAGGGAGCAAGTGGCAACTGTCAGGGGCTGGGTAGGATGGAAAAAGGCGGATGGAGTGATTCCAAATGAGGGACTGGCTGTGAGTGATGGACTCAGCTGGAACATTGAGTCTTCATGGACAGCCCAGTGGGTGAGTGATTAAGACCGGCAGGAACGATCTCTGCATTTCACATGGAGGGGACAAGGGAGAGGGACAGAAGCAGTTCCATGCTGCACTATGGTGACTGTCAGTCTCTCTCTATTAGCTCGCTATAAACGCTTTATGACAGTAAGAGAAAGTCTCCGTGTGCTGGAGATCGCCTCATCTGAATTGGTTATTGTTCCATGCACAATTGTTCAGTTTTGACAGTGTTTGTTGAGTCTACCTCCCGTCTACATCCATCACAAGGTTATTGCCTTCTGTCTCTCCGCCACTTTCTGCATGTTATTGCCTCTGTCCCTCTCTTCGTCTCTTTCTCACTCTCTTTCACTCTGGTTGCATCTCTCCCCTTTCTTAATTTCTTGCTGTCAGTTTCCCTCTGTCTCTGTCTCCCCCTACCTCTGTATCTCTATCTGCCTCATGCTTTCTCTCTGTCTCTACCTCATGGTTTGTTTGCTAACATTGACCACATCAGACACGTGTTGTCGCAGATGAACACTTGCACAAATGAATTGGCTCAAACCACTTCTACATCTCTTCATTTGCTGATTTTAGCCGTGGAGGTGATTTTGGAAAATAGGAAATGCACATACGCAGTCAACAATACTTGACAGAGTATTAATTACAGTTCTGTAAATGCACTGTCCCTTTATTCCCTGTACTTCGACTGTCTGCCTCTCTCTCCCTGTCGCTGTGAGGGAGTTTGTATTTGTGTGTTTCACTTTCGGTCTGTGAGGGTTTTTGTGTGTATGTATCCCTGTCTGCTTGGGGATATCACTCTATGTGTCTGTTCTCCAGTTTTGTCTTTGGACATATCTGTTTGACACATTGTGAGTGCGTTTCTGCCCCCGTCTGCTCGGCTCCCTCTGTGAATCTGAGTTGGGTAGTGTTTCAGCGACTACATATTGCAGTGTTTATGTGTTTGGGTACGTTATTGAATCTGTGAGGGAGTGTTTCAGTGACGGTGAGGTATATTTGTGTCACTATTTGTGACTGTGCAAGTGTGAAACTGTATATGTGTTTTATATACACATGTACATCTGTTCGTTTGCGTCTGTGTACATCTGTGTGTGTAGTTACATTCCTATTACCATGTTTTTTGTGCTTCTGGCTTCTGACTGCGTGTGGGTGTTTGTTTGTGCGTGTGTGTGTGTGGGCATGTGTGTGTGTTTGTGTGTGTGTGTGTGTGTGTGCATGTGTGTGTGTGTCTGTCACTGTCAACATGTAACGATGGCTCAGTTGCTCTAAATGTGTAAGTCCCTGACTTTCGGTGCATTATTGCAAGAGTGCGGGTGTGTCTCTAACCGGCTGTGCTCCAAATTAAGCAGATGGGTGTGTTGTTCAGACTGTTTGGCTGTCTGTCAATGTGTCAAGATCTTACTGAACCCCCAGCAGGATCTCTCTGCACTTCTGTGTTGGTGGGTGTCTATCTTTGTCTGAGTGTCGATCGATGTTCATATCTCATTGTATGTGTGGTTTTGTGACTGTGTTTAAGTGTGCTCATTTGTGTGTATATGAATGTTTCTGTCAGTACTTACATGTTGATGTGCAATAGCTCTCAGTAAGACTTCATTTCTATAGCTGTGTGGGGATGTGGGTGTTATTATGTGTCTGTGTGTAATTGTATTTCTTCATTTAGAAACAATTTTTAACGTGTGTATGCAAGTGTTCTGTATCTCTGTGTTAGTCTGTTCCAATATCTCAGTATGACTGTCTTTTTGTGTGTGCATGTGACTGTGAAGTCTGGGTGTGTTAATATATCAATGTGTCGGTGTGGTCAAATACTGCAGTCTGATTGTATTCATCTGTGTTTGTATGTGTGTGAGTGTGTGTGTGTGTGTGTGTGGGCGTGTTTATATGCCCCTCGGGATCTGATTATAGTTCTGTGTGTTGTTGGTTTCCCATATCTCCATTTGACTCTGTTTCTGTATGTGTTTGGGGTGGAGGATGTGATGTGTTACTGCTTCTGCTTATCGGTATGCTGCTAAGTCTCAACTTGACTGTATTTGTGCATGTGGGTGCATTTTAGTATCTGTGTGTGTGTTTGTGCGATGGTGTGGGTGTGTTTCCGTGTCCCTCAAGAACTGATCATGTTTCTGTTTCATCACGACTCTCGCTGTCCTGAAAATAGAAGAGTGAACCCGACAGCAGGTCACTGTGCACAGGTTGCCCTCAATGGAGTACATGTGGGAACGTAGGGAAAATACAAACAACAGTATTGCGACCTCGTAACCATTGAATCCTGAACTGTTACTCCGGAAAAAAGATCTATTGTCTGACTAACGAAACATGACAAGGTAATAATGAGTGACAACTAAGGCTTTAGGAAACTCAGAGGAAGAGTGGGATCTTGTGATGTTTGTCTACAGATCCTGGAAGGTGGGAGGACTGATTAATAGGGTAGTTAAGATGGCACACATGTGACAGACAATACCTTGATCAATCATGGTGTAGAATATCGGGGCACGGAGATCTTGGAGTTTTGTGGGACTTAGGTGAGGACCCAGCTGAAGTACTGTGCGCAGTTCTGGACAATACATGAAAGTAAATTATGTACTCAGATAAACACAGCAATCTTGAAAACGCTGGTGAGAGGTGGGAAGCGTGACAGAGTTTAATATGGGAACAGGTCAAAGCAGGTGAAAGTGGAGATGATCCTCGGATGATCAAAGGACGGAATCAAAAATGGTTCCCTCCAAAAAATGACTTCACCATTCTGCCCACTCAGGGACAGGCTGCTATTCCTGATTGACTGACCGATTCACATAGATAATGAGCAGTAGCAGGTCATTCAGCCCTTCGAGTCTGGACCTCCTACCACTCCAGAAGACGTCTGCTCATTCAATTGTAACATCAAATCCGCAATCCCATACGTACCTAAGTACCACGCACACTCCACCCCCCAAAAAAAATCTTTAACAAGAATCTATCTATCTGCTACTTCAACAATATTGAAGGGCACGACAAACAGAAATCAGGTGAGGGAGCAAGAGGTGACTGTTGGGAGCAGGGTAGGAGGGAAAGAGGCTGCAGGGGTGATTACAATGACAGACAGGCTGTGAGTGATGGGTTCAGCTGGAACATTCAGTCAGCTCCGGCTGCCCTGTGGATAAGTGTTAAAGACCGGCCAGAAGGGTCTCTGCATTTCCCCTGCAGGGGAGGAGGCGGAGGGACAGACACAGGCCCTCATGCACCATGATGGTTGTCAGACTCTCTTTGTTCAGCTCACAGTAACACTTTATTACAACAAGAGAAAGGCTCAGATTGCTGGTGATCCTCTCGGCTGACTTGGTTATTATTTCGTGAATTTTTACTTATTTTTGAGAGAGTTTCTTGAGCCCACCTCCTGGCTAATCCCATCCAAGGATATTGCCATCTCTCTATTTATCTGCCTCTTTCTGTGTGTCTTTGTCTCTATCCATCACTCCCTCTCTTTCTCCGTCTCTGCATCTTCCTCTCTCCTCTCTGAATGTCTTGCTGTCAGTCTTTGTCTGTCTCTCTCTCTCTCTCTCTCTCTCTCTCTCTCTCTCTCTGTCCCTCTTTCACTCACTTGGTCTGTATCTGTCTTTGTCTCGTTCTCCTCTATCTCAGTCTCTTTACCTCACTCTCTGTTGATCTCATTCTTTGTCTCTGTCTCTCTCTCTCTGTCTGTCTCTTTTTTCTCTCATTGACGATGTCAGACATTTGTTTTCTCAGTTTTGTATAGTTCATGTTCATTGGCTCAAGTCCATTCCCGATCCCTTCATTCACTGCTTTGAACCCAGGACGTAATTTTGCAAAACGCAAAAGATATGGACACTGCCAGCAATACCTTGATACAAAACTCATAACAGGTTCTGTAAATGAGGCGTCCGTCCCTCCCTCTCCTACTCTTTCATTGTTTTCGTGTGCGTGTGCTCGCTTTTCTCTTTCAGTATATGAGTGTCTGTGTGTGTCTGTGTGTGGGTATGCTTCATTGCCTTTGTGGGGATGTCACTCTGTGTATGTTCCTCAGTATTTTTTTAATTTGGATATGTTCCTGTGTATCTCTGTGAGTTTTGCATGTGGTGTTTGTTTCATTTCTATTTGTCTACCATATATGCTGTTTTTGCTTGCGTGTGTCAGCGGTCAAACTCGCCCTGTGACTCTATGTGCGTCTGTCTTTGAGTGCAGGTGTATTATTGCGCGAATGCAGGGTGTGTCTCTCTGCCTGGCCGTGCTCCTGTATAGGTAGGTGAGTGTGTTGCCCAGACGGTATTTGTGTGTTGGTTTGTACGTCAAGATTTTCTGTGCGTCCAGCAGGATCTCCCTGTGTCTCTCTGTGGGTGTGTTTCTGTATTTGGGAAAGAGCGTTGCTCTTTGCCTGTATCTAATGTGTGTGTAGTTCTATAAATATGCTGGAGTGTGCTCATGTGTGTGTACAGGCATGTTTATACAAGTTCTTCAGGTTTGCGTCTACAGTCTCAATATGATTTCATTTCTATTTGGGAGTAAAGATCTGGGTGTGATCCAGTGTCTGTTTGGAAATGTGTTCCTATATTGCAGGATGACGATTTGTAAATTTTGTATATGTCTATGTGTCCCCTGTCTGTGTATCCATCTGTTGCTATATCTATATCTCAGTGAAACTGTGTTTCTGTGTGTGTGAGAGTATGTGAGTGTTAATGTGTCTATGTGTATGTGTGTTTATATTCTGCAGTACTATTGTATTCGTGTGTGTGTGTGTGTGTGTGTGTGTGTGTGTATGTGTGTGTTTCTGTGTGGGTGTGTTTCTGTGTTGGTATATTGCCATATCTGTGAGTTTGTGTGCATGTGTACTTGGAAGGAGGGGAGGCAGTTTGGGGATATGTTTGTGTCGGAGGTAGCTTGGGTGTGTGGATGGGTTCGTTGCTTTCCTGTTTCTTGGTATATTCCTATGTATCAGTCTGATTATAATTTTGCGTGGGGGGTGTGTTTCTGTGTCTGTGTGTTCCCATAACCTTTGCCAGTTTGTCTGTGCATGGTGCTTGCATGCAAATGTGGGTGTGGGGTGGGTGGCGGGTTTGCGTGTGTGTGTGTGTGTGTGTGTGTGTGTGTGTGTGTGTGTGTGTGTGTGTGTGTGTGTGTGTGTGTGTTTGTGTGTGTGTTGTTATGAACTACGCCAGACCACTAAAAACATTCTTAAGCAGGCAATCCAGAGCATAACTTGGGAATTTCGCTAAGTGTATCGTGAAAATTATCTGTAACTTAGCGAGGTTGACTACCAGGTTTTAAAACAATTAAGTATGTATTCACAAAATTAGGGTGGTTCAGTGGTTAGCAGCAGGGTTCCAGGTTCGATTCCAGCCTTGCGTCACTGACTGTGTGGAGTTTGCACATTCTCCCCGTGTCTGTGTGGGTTTCCTCCGGGTGCTCCAGTTTCCTCCCACAGTCACAAAGATGTGCATGCCAGGTGAATTAGCCATGCTGAATTGTCCATCTTTTTTTTCAACTAAACAAGATCAATCACCATGTCAGAGAAGAGTGTCCGTACTCACTGAATTTAAAGCAAATAGATTGTCAATTAGGAGACTCCTCAGTTGTGTGTAGCATTGTCTGTTTCTCTATACTGTGCAGAAAGGGTTTATACTGAGGCCACTTTGACGAAGTTTATATGAGCACGGGCACTGGCTTGTTTGAGGAAAGGTTCAGCAAGACCTCTCTCTCTCTCTCTCTGTTTGCTAGCTTAACGTTTGCTAGCCATCAGATGTACAAGGTTAAAAATCACACAACACCAGGTCATGGTCCAACAGGTTTATTCGGAAGCACTAGCTTTCAGAGCGCTGCCCCACCATCAGGTGTCTGTCCAAATCATCCATCAGATGGCTTTTCTTCCAGGCCCATCTCTCAGAGACATCTGGGGCTTCCCACTCCTTGATACAGCGGTATTTTGTTGGTCAATTTTGCTCAGGCAGCTTGCTCCAAATGGGAGCACAGATACACCGTGGGCACTGGGTGAGATTAGCAGCTCGTCATGTGGTGATCAGTGAGCAGCGGCACAAAATGGTTTCACCATCTTGTGTGTTTTCTTCAGCCACTGGATGTGTGGGCTGGGGTGACATTTGTGATGACAGATCGTGGAGAGGGGGGTTCAGCACAGCATCACGTTTATATGCAGTGTTGAGTTATTTGATTGTCAAAGAGAGATGCGAGTTGTGCCATTTGTAAGAAGGCGCACACTACTGAGGTACAGAATGTGGTAGAACCAACACTGAGATCTGGAGTGATGTAGCAGCAGCTCCCCCACAGAGGATAAAGCAACTGTGTCCAACAGGCTGTTTCTCAACTTGTCCTTCGTTGCTGCTGTTTTGTCATGTTCCCCAAATGATAATGGCCCATGCGCAGTTCCTCCCCAACGGCATTCTGTTGGGATTGTTATTTTGTCTTTGGCGATCAATTGACATATATAGCTATTAGTCTCTTGTCCCAAGCTGTGGAACAATTCTGGTGATATCTATGTAGAAGTTCAGTCAACCCATGGAGATTTCTAGTCCCAAATAGCTCTGAGTCTGCGTTGGGAACCTCCGTTCACAAGGAGAGGAACTTGAGAGCGTCAACCTGGGCATCAGCAAGGAAGCTTTGTTTGTCCTCAGATAAAGTGTTGAACTTCTAAACCAGAAAGTTGCGGTGGCCAATGCTGTGTCGATTCATATTTTGTTTAGGTGGTGTCTGTGGTGTACAGTATTGGACATGTGGGAGGAGTCTGTGCGAAAAGTTGAAAATCTTCCGATTGTGGTGAGTATCCAACCTGGGACATGCTGGTTGGATTCACGGCTGAGTGCTGTCATGGCTCAAATTACCACGATAGTCAATCCTGTACATGAGGAAGGGACTCAATGCTCGATTGTTTATTCATCCATATTGTGGAGAGTATCCAATCCTGAACAACGTGTAGTCATTCCGTGTTCTGTCCTGTTCTTTATATCATGTAGATATACAATTACAGAAGCAAACTGAATTGTGGACGCTCTGAAATCAAATACAGAAATTTTCCCACCAGTGCTGTGTTAGTGCCTCCCGTTGTTTGTCGTACTGATCCCAGGTGTCTTGGAGTGACTGCAGTGGTGTTATGGGAAACTTCAGCCAAACTGGGTAACCTATACAGCGGGTGAAATTCACTGCTGTCAATCCGCAATAAAAAGGTAGAAGACTGTGTTTTTGTCAGCAAGCCGCTGCTTATGTTCTTCCCTATGTCTTTTTTTAAAAAACTGCAAATGATACATTCTGAGAGAGTTTGCTGCTGTGATTCAAATTCTTTAAACTTTATATGACATGGAACAACGATTACCTTTTTTACCATTGCTTATAGCCTGAGTCCAGACACAGAGAGTGTTTGATCAGTAAGTTCTAGCCTGCTTTTTCATCCTTTTTTCTCTCTCTTACAGTTAGTCTAGTGGTGTTTGTAATCATAGCTCGGGGAAAATGTGGCCTTTCTACATGCATCACTCGCTATCTGGTGGCCATGGCAGCTTCTGATCTACTGTTCATTGTTTTTAATATCATACACCGTCGATTTGCATATTATTATTATGCACAGTGTTTCCTGGACATCACTCCTGTTTGTAGTGTTACCCATGTCCTGAGCTGCTTGACCATTGATTGTTCAGTCTGGTTCACTGTTGCTTTATCTTTTGATCGATTTGTCGCCATTTGTTTTCATCAGATGAAATCTCAGTATTGCACACAGAAAACTGCAACAAGTGTTCTCACAACAATTTGCATTTTCTTCTGTTTAAAGAACATTCCCAACTACTTTTGATTTAAACCTGCAATGATCAGCAACAATGTTCCATGGTATTGTTCTACCACATCCAGGTATTATAGCGATCCTCGGTGGGCAAGTTTTAAATATATTGAAAAATTTTTAACACCGTTTCTCCCGTTCAGTTTTATTCTCTTTATTAATGTTCTGACTGTCAGATATACCTTTGAGGCTGTGAAAATGCGCGAGGGGCTGAGGGGACAGAGAAAAATGGACAACGACCCAGAGGTAGAGAGCAGAAGGAAATCTGTGATTTTGCTATTTTCCATATCTGCCAGTTTCATATTTCTCTGGTTGGTGTATATTTTGTATTTCTTTGCTGCTGGTTATTCCTTAGATTCTGCTGCACGTGATCTCTTTCGAAAATTGGCATTTATGCTTCAGAAGTTAAGTTGATGCACAAATGCTTTTATTTATGTGGTGACCCAGAAAAGGTTCAGAGACCAGTTAAAGTGGGCAGTGAAATATCCAGTTATAAAAGTGATGGACTGGATCAAACAATCCAAGTAACTGAGGAATCAACATTAGATCCAGCGGATAATGGAATGAAGAGTTCGCGTTAGGAATGGACTGAAAGGAGGAGGATTAGCAGCATGATAACACTCCGTAGCTAATGGGCAAGGAATGACCCCATCTGAGTAGCCAAATGAAAGAGACAGCAGGAGTAGAGTGTTTTAAAGTTCTGTTCACAAGGAGCAACCGTTAGTAGGAAGCTGACCAACAAAAGCAAAACCAAAAGAGTAATTATATTGGCACAAAAGCTACCTTCATCCCAAGCCATCTGTTCGCAGTGAGCAAAGCGGGTACAAGGAGAAATGACCCATAGGAAATCATCACAGTTCACTGCAGGTCAGAGTGGGAAATACAATCAAACAATCTTGATCACTCTTCCTCATGCAACGCTGTGATCCATTCTACTCGACAAATTAAAAACAAACTTTTCAATTCTAAAGAGAAAATAATATCCAGGGAAGATTCTGTGCCTTCTGAGTGCAAATTCATTTTCAATAATAAATGACTTTGATTCCTGGAAGGATCCTGATACTATGTGAAACCCTCTGTGCACTTAGTCGGATACTGATGCGCTTTGAAACTCTGTACACACATGGCAGGATCTTGATACACTGTGAAACCCTGTATACATCTGGCAGCATCCCGATACAATGTGAAATCCTGTACACACTTGGCAGGATCCTGATGCACTGTGAAACCCTATACACGCCTGGCAGGATCGTGTTCCACTGTGAAACCCTGTACACACCTGGGAGGATGCTGTTACACTGTGAAATCCTGCATACACCTGGCAGAATCCTTATAAACTGTGAAACACTGTACATACATGGCAGGGCCCTGATACACTGTGAAACCCTGTATACCTCTGGCAGCATCCTGATACAATGTGAAATCCTGTACACACCTGGCCGATACTGATACACTGTGAAACCCTGTATACACCTGGTAGGTTCCTGATACAACTGAAACCCTGAGCACTCCTGACAGGGCCCTGATTTACTGTGAACCTCTGCACACACCTGGCTGGTTTCTGATAGACTGTGAAACCTTGTACACTCCAGGCAGGAACCTGATACACTGTGAAACCCTGTATGCACGTTTTATGTACCTGATGCACTGTGAAACTCTCCACACATGCCAGGAACCTATAAACCCTCAAGCCCTGTGCACACATGTCACGATCCTGATACACGCTCAAACCCTGTACGTCCCGGCTGGATTCTAATAGACTGTGATACCCTGTACACACTGTAGGATTTTGATCTGTGCAAACCTGGCATGATACTCATACACTTAGAAACCCTGTATGCACCTGGCAGGTTCCAGATACACTCTGATACCCTGTGCATACCTGGCATGATCCTGATACACTGTGGAACCCAGTACAAACCTGGCAGTGGTCTGATAGACTCTGCAACCCTCTATATCCTTGACAGGGATCCTGGTTCACTGTGGAACCCAGTACCATCCTGGCCGGTTTGCAATACACTTTGAAACCCTGTATACACCTGGCAGGGTCCTGATACACTGTGAAACCCTGTACACACCTGGCAGTTTTCTGATGGATTGTGAAACCCTGTATACACCTGGCAGGGTCCTGATACACTGTGAAACCCTGTACACACCTGACAGGTTTCCGATACACTGTGAAACCCTGTAAACACCTGGAAGGTTTCTGATGGATTGTGAAACCCTGTGTGCACCTGGCAGGAATCTGAAACACTGTTAAATACTGTACACATGTTTCACAAACCAGATATACTGTGAAACCCTCTACAAACATGGCAGGAACGTGATGCACTCTCAAACCCTGTAAGCACATGTCAAGATCCTGATACACGCTCAAACCCTGTACATACCCGGCGGGATTCTGATAGACTGGGAAACCCTGCACAAACCTGGCATGATCCTGATACACTGCGAAACCCTGTATACACCTGACAGGATCCTGATACTTTGTGATACCCTGTACACACCTGGAAGCATCCTGATACACTGTGAAACCCAGTACAAACCTGGCAGGTTTGTATTACAATATGATAACCTGTACATACCTGGCAGAGTCCTGATACACTCTGAAAAACTCTGTACACTTTGTGCGGTCCCAATACACTGTGAAACCCTGCAGACATTTGCCACAGTCCCGATACACTTCGAGACTGTCTACATACCTGGCAGAATCCTATTCCAGTCTGAAACCATGGACACACCTGGCTGAATTATCATAAACTGTGATAATCTGAACATAGCCAGTATTATCCTAATACACTTAAAAGGGTGTCTCTCTGCTCCTGGGATACGAATATAACTACATTCTGAGACTTGTATATTTGGATGTTGCCTGCTAACTGAGATTTTTTTAAGTGAATTAAAAAATATTTGAGTATATACCACAGTCACAGGCCATTTGATTCTGCATCTCCTCTTTCTAAGCTGTATTTGTGTAATTTTTTTTTGTTTACCTAACTTTCATTAATGTGTTCATCTGAACCATTCCTTTGGTATTGTGATCCATACTCTAAACCTCTCTGGAGTAAAGATGTTTCACCTGAATTACCTTCTATTTTTGTTGGTAACCATATTATGTTCTAGATGGATACTTCCATATTACATATACTATGTTAACCATCAATGATAGTAATAATATGAAATACTTTTATGATGTGAAACTTGCCCTGATCTCTTCTGTACTGGAATGAGTCCTGGCCTATTCAATGTTGCTTGCTAAACACAACATTCCACATAGTTTAAAATGTTGTGAATTGTATTTCTATCTCTAACATGTATAGTATATAGAAATGAGAATATTACTGTAAGGTTTGACGCAGTAACAGTGAATTAATTTGTGAGAGTGGTCACATTCATCTGCTACCCTTGTTCATCCCAACTGAAGATACAGTCTAAAGAATCAGGAAGCAGTGCATCTTCTGGAAGCCATGTGTGTCCACGGTGGATGGAGTGAACATTGAAAATGTTACAAGCGAAAATAATCTAAGCAAACAGAGAATTCCATTTGCACTTCTGGACTTGCAGTTTGTAGGTAGTCTTTGGGAGACACAAGGTGCTTTGCCCGTGAGAATTTGTAAGATAATGTCTGTTATGACATTTATTATAAACCTTGCAGGGAATATATCAACTTCATAAAAAATTACTTTACTGAAACTAAAGACGTTGAATTCTTTCTCAACCATCCTTCATTTACAAGTGATGTGTTCATGCATGGAAGCTAAACTTATACACAAATCTGTATTGAATCTGTACACAAAATGCAACACTTTACTGTTTTCTGTGCAAAGGTATTTGAACATTTTGTTTTCTGTCGATACTAATGTCACTAACATGGAGAACCACTTTCTGTCTGTTCCAGTTGAAGACATTCAACAGAAACACAAGGAGATCGAGTCCAAACTGAAACACTGCGAGTGAACACGATGCTAATAAAGGAGAAGGTGAAGATATTCCAGCTGATTGATTGATACACTAAGCTAACGGTTATTTTCGCTGCTCAAGATCGGACACTTGCAGAACATGAACTGCTAGGAAGATGCCAAGACCATGAAGCGTGGAGAGAGAAACATCTCCAGAGCCAACTGGAAAAGATCCGAGCTGATCAACTGTTCTATAGACGTTTATCTCCCCGTAAATCTAATACTGGAAGTTTAGCACTTATGACCAGAGTACTGGAAATTTGAAAATCCACAATGGTACTCAAGATGGTTTATGACTGCGCCACTGGGAAAACATACCCAGAGTTCCGATTTGTATTCAGTTCTAAATGTTGGGATTTGAACACTGACAAGTGTAGGATAAACCTGAGGAATCTGATATTGCATGAGTATCCTTACTTTGGGAATGTTCTAGGAGAACTCTGGAAGAACCCAGAGGGATTGCTGTTGATGGTTTGATGAATACAAGTTCAGTATTGATTTTTATGACAGTCGGAGAAACACAGAGCCTCAGTTCATGTGCCCTGATCCCGAATGCTGGTGTGATGTGTCCGACATTGTGTGCAGTTTGATCCATCACAAGCTGCTCCCTGGATGATCCGTGATAGTGACCAGCCATCCCACAGCATTCCATTTATTGCAAAAGGTTGATATCAGCCTCAGGACTGAGATCCTGGGATTTGTTGGTGATGAACGGAAGGAATATTTCAACTGCCACCTTGATGAGTTTCTGAAGCTGGGTGAGATGGCCTTCAATCATCTCTCTGAGAAGAAGATTGTGTTTGGAAATTGAGATTTGATCCAGGATAATCTGCAACCTTCCCAGTTCCTGCCTGGATTCCTGACAGAACTTCTGGAGAGAGATGTTTCTGCACCGATTGTGTGTTCCACATCCCACGCATCACCATCCAAGAATTTGGTGCGGGCCTTGCCTGATTCCTGATCCCAGGGACATTCAGTAATTGCTCAGTGAGGCCCATAGTAAGAAATATGGTAAATTTGAAATATTCAACCGTTTTGTTGCTGGTTTCTCCTCCTTACAGTCAGCTCGTCCCCTGAACGAGATTCTGTCTCCATTTCTTCATCGGACAGTCTGTCAGGTCACCGATTGTGTGAAGGATGTATTTCAAGGACAGATTGGAAATACCAGGTCTATTGCTCATAAAAGAAACATCCTAAATCCATTGCATTAACTGTTTGAGTCTCAGAATAAATCACTTTCACGGAACTCTGTGAAAGATGTGTAAACGTTTTCATTTTGTGACTTGAGACTGAGCCCAGTAGACTGTGTAATCCTGTTTTGTCATTGAATTCTGTGATTCACTGAAAGAATTTGATCTTGGGAGCTGCTACATTCGGAATGTAGGACTACAGCGATTGGTATCCGTACTTCACAAATGCTGAGAGCTTCTGGTTACTTTCTGTCTCTGACTTTTGATCACATTGTTGAAAAGCCAAAGATTGTGCCAATTCTCCATAATGAAGGGAAACTAATAATTCAGTTGTACCGGAAAGAATCATTTTTCAACAAAGAATTTACTAAGAATGAAGATTGATGATAGATTCTCTGAAGAATGAAGAATCCAAAAGGGATTCTTCACAATATGATGGAATTTTACTGTCTTTTCCTGATCAACCAATGCAAGTCACCAAAGCGACGATTTGTGGCTCAAAATTGGTAGTAAATAAGACTGCACAGGAGAACGCAACAGTTTTCATGCTCCTCTGAATTATATCTTATACAATATCGAGGTCAATGTTGTTTCATGTTTCCAACAGCTTTTGTTTCATAGTGGCTTATTCCCATTACAGATCAGCACCGAATGCTTGTGTATTTGATACAATAAGAGTCCATTTGATTATTTTTTTTCTCACCAATTTGTCTGAAGACTTGCCAAGGATTTCTTTATCATGAATTCCCCTAATCTTTGTGTACATTTCATACTCCACCTCCACTGCACCAGTAAGTAGTCTATGGATTACTTCTATTAACGTGTGATCAATCCTTTGCTCACCATTGTCTCCAGTTACATGATGCTATCTGTCTGTTTGATTTGTGCTGATATTATGTTTAAATTAACAATTATTGGTCCTGCAAGAACACAACTTTATCTCTGTCACTTACTTTTCCAAGTGTCAACATTTTTCAGCAGCTGCATTTGTTATTATTGGCTTCATTCCTCTTGAGAGACTAATAGATTTTAATGGTTATTCCTTTTAATTTAATTATAACCATCACTTCGCTCTCACACTCCTGAATCCTATTCACATCTTCATCTCTGTCTGTATTTTTAAATATATCTCATTTATCTCATTTCATTTAAATGGATTTAATTTCCTGTACCATCTTGATTTCTCAGTTTTAAAGTGCTTTCTACCTCCCTATTTGCTCTTACAAGGAGAACAGCTGGAGCCTGTCCCCTCAGTATAGCTCCTTCCTGTCCCAGGACTGATGCCAGCATCCTTTGAAAAGACATGATTTTATCCCACGCTCGCGCTTTCACAAAGTGTTAATTCTTCTGAGCTAAGGACCTGTCCATGGTCCGCTGCAATTGGATTATTCCTCTTCCTTTCCATTTCCTCCACAGTTACCATAAAGCCTTCCTTAGCCTGATGCCTAGAAAGGGACATAGTTTACCAAACTTTAATTTGTAGCTACAGAAAACGCTATCTATGTTCCCAGTTGGACAAATCCACCTGATGGCTACATTCTATTCTGCTCTACTCTGTGTTTGACACCCGATAACATTCTCTACATTGTCACTGTCCTACCCACAGTCTTCCTCCAGGATCTCGATCAATTCATCAAACCGCTTGGCTACGATCAATATCTGAGGGATTGCCCTCTGTAATCACCAAGCCTTTACCATCATGCTGCCTTACAGTGATGCACTGTACCTTGAAGCTGCGCTTACTACTCCAGTTTATGGAAACTATCATGCTCAGGGATGAGTCACCGACCTGCTGTCCAGTGAGGTCTATCATTGATTTTAGCGGCATTCCCTTGGGTTTTGAACAGAACAAGACTGCTCACCCATGTTGAGAAAATCTGCTTATTTTCAGATGCTTTTCAGTGTCTCTGTGCCCATTCCACACGCAAAGGCAAAAGGCAGGCAGCATTTGATTCACTTTGTTTCTCACTCGTTTTTTAGGTATAGGGTGGGAACCAAAAATTGGGAGATTTCGGAGTGAAACTACTGTCTGAGATTCTGAGGGATCCGGACTGTAAAATGCAGCAACTCGGGTGAGTATCATACTGTGTGTGATTGTTTCTAATACCTAACGGAAGGGCAAAAAGTCTTGATGTCTTGGTCCGTGTAGGTATCAATGTCACTGGTAGAATTAGGAAAGAGATTAAGCATAGAGAGTACGAGGAACTAGGCAGCAAATAAAAACGCAGACTCTCAAAGGTTATAATCTGTAGAATACTACCTGAGCTACTTGAAAGTTGATGTAGGATGCATAAAATTGGGAAATACGCTTTTCAGCAAATGGTGTGAGAGAAGTGGGTACTGGTTCATAGGGCACTGTGAGAGTGAGAATAGTAAAGTTGGCCAATGGGAAAGTGGGAGTGATACAGTTCAGGCAGCCTGTACCTGAAGTGTGCTCTTGCAAACTGCAGAACTTGGGAATCATTGAAAGTCCACACCGACCCTCCGAACAGTACACCACACAAACCCATCCCCCTAATCTATTACTCTCCATTTCCCCTGACTTATGCACCTAACCAACACATCCCTGAACACTAACGGCAATTTGGCATGGTCTATTCACCTTACCCGCACATCTTTGGACTTTGGAATGAAATTGAAGCAGCCAGAGGAAACCCATGCAGACATGGTGAGAATGTGCAAACTCCCCAGGACAGTCACTCAAGGCTGGAATTGAACCGGGTCCCTGTTGCTGTGAGGCAGTAGTGATAACCACTGAACCATCATACCGCCCACCAGGAATGAGAGAGGCTTTCGCACTCAATAATGGGGGCAAGGGATTTCAAGATGGAAGACGTAGTTTATCCAAACAAAAGGTTGAGAGGAAAATGATAACGTGATAAATGAGAGTCAGAGAATTGCAGGAAGGGACAGAAAAGTAAAAGAAAGCTAAGAATACAACAGCCATCAAAACTAATGTCACAAAGTGATCAAAGAGAAAAGTAAAAGCTCCATGTCTTTCATAACAAAAGTGAACTAATCCAAAACTCACATTAAAGTGAATCATTATGACATGAGGATTCTTAGAGGAAAGCACTAACCCATAGGAGTGGTCTACAGGCAGGCTAATGATAACTACAGTGTAGAACAAGGCAGACAAGAAGAAGTATTGGGTGTTTGTGATACCTATCCTAACTGTCCATCTTCCTTCCCCCATCCATTCCACCTTTCTCTCTGAACTCTCACCTTCACCTCCTACTTCATCTACCTATCACATTCTCAGCTACCATGCACCGCCAGCCCTAACCCCTCCCATTTATCTCTCAGCCCCCTTGGGCCACCCCTCATTCCTGATGAAAATCTCATGCTCTTCTGCTCCTCGGATGTTGTCTGACCTCACTCAGGCTGTGGTTTTCCAGCACCACACTCTCCAACTCTGATTTCCAGCACTCACTTTCTGCCTGCTTGTGGTAATGGGATGGCAATAACACTTATTGACTTGAATCTATATATATAGACTGTACAAATCAGTTTGGAGAGAATATATCGATCACTTTTGAGAGAGTTTATTTGAGCTGCATGTTCTGGAGCATTCGGTTATTCGTTTCATCATGTTATGGGAATTGCGTGATGTGGCAGGATTTGTGAAACAATCTTCAAGTAAAGACACTCCTTAGAATAAGTTCGGTTACAGTGTGAAACAGGCCCTTCGGCCGAACAAGTCCACACCGACCCGCCGAAGCGCAACCCCCCCATACCCCTACATTTACCCCTCACCTAATACTACGAGCAATTTAGCATGGCCAATTCACCTGGATCCTGTGGCCAATTCAACTAATCTGCACATGTTTGTGACTGTGTGAAGAAACCGGAGCATCCGAAGGAAACCCATACAGACACGGGGAGAACGTGCAAACTCCACACAGTCCGTCGCCTGAGGCGGGAATTGAACCCGGGTCTCTGGCTCTGTGAGACAGCAGTGTTCACCACTGTGCCACCGTGCCACCCACAAAGAGCCGGTGCGCATGGAATATAATCCCAAAGCGTTGATTCTCCTGCTCCTCAGAAGCTGCCGGTTTTCAGCATCACCCACTCAACTCCGACCTCCTGCCCTTTCTCCCACTTACGTTTGGATTTGCTGGAGAGATTCAACAATGTATGTTTTGCTGTTTCTCTCACTGTCTGAAATCTCCTCTGTAAAAAAGATGCCCTTCGCTGTTACATTTACTGGGCCAGCACCAATTCTTTTTATCAGAGCATCCTAAACTATTGCTGAAGAGTTATTTAGCAACAGCAAGCAAAGGGCAGCTACAGGACAGTTATCCACGATGGTGCCCCACAGAATGGTAATAGGTGAACTCATTGCATCAATGAGAACAAATACAGGTCACCAGATGAGGCTTATTTTAAGAATCCCTGCAGTGTGGAAACAGGACCTTCAACCCTCCGAATGGTAACCAACCCGGGTTACGCAAATTGGGTATTGTCCCCCATTTACCTCCGACTCATTGTGTCACAAGACCTGACCCCTCCCCCCAACCACTCCCCCCACCTCCGCCGCCTACCCATAGCATGGCCCCACGCAACACAGAAAATCCAGAGCCTACTAGGAATGCACAGAATGCCTCAGCATTGATCAAACAGCCTGACAACGAAAACCAGACATGACCGCAGTCACTCGCAGACCAGGGACCCGATAAACACAGCTGTCCCAAAACCCGAAGGGCACTCTTGTACCTCAGTCATACCAAAGCCACACAGAAAGGAAAGGTCAGACAAAGAGGCACCAGGATATCTCACTCATTGGACAGAAACGATGGAAACAAATTACTCCCAGGAAAAGGACATTCTCACTTACCCTTGTAGAGAGCTGGAATCTCCTGATTCCATTAAGAACTGAATGATGCTGCCGGACGCTTCACAGTATTGACATTCAGGACATGCTTCTCATAACTGCTTTGTGATTATCGCCATTGTAACTTGATTACTTGACTATCAAGACCGTTGTATTTTCACTATTTTTAATTAGCATTATTATACTTTATTCCTATAAAAACTGGCTTGATTTGCAACTCAGGGAAGAGAATTCCAGTTACCTGGACAGACTGCCTGTGCTGTTTCAGCTCTGTCAATTTCTCTTCCACGATACCGCTGTGTTAATACACAGTTTGTTAATTTCACTTTGATTTGTGTTTTGTGATCTCTGCTTTATTGAACTAATTTCTCCAAAACCAATGCACCTAACCTACACAGTCCAGAACACTCGAGACAATATAGACTGGCCAATTCACCTAAACTGCACGTCCTTAGGAGGAAACCCATTCAGAAATGGGGAGAACGTGCAAACTCCACACAGGCAGTCGTCTCGAGGCTGGAATCGAACCTGGGTCCCGGGCACTGTGAGGTAGCAGTGCTGGGGACATACCAAAATTCCCCAGAATGGTCAAGTCAACTGACGCAAACATAGACCCAATTTAATATGGCATCAACTTTTCAGCAGCTACAGGAAAATGGATGTGTGTAGAGAAAGATTTCTAATGTGAGCTGGCTGTGTAATGGAGAAACTACAAAGGGGCTGGTTCAGGAAGATAAAGCGACAAAGGAAAGAGCAATTAAGCAGGGGCTTGGAGGGGCGACATTTAAGAGACTCTAAATTTGTTGGGGATAGTGCAATATTGCAGGGGGTGCAGTGACAAGACAAAGAAATAGGGAAGGAATGAAAAAGTGGGCGAGAGTGACTGAAAAAAGAGAGGATGGTAAAAATTGTAGACAAAGACAGAAAGAAGAGAGAAAAAAGACAAAAGAAAATGCTGTCAGTATGAGAGAGGGAGAGAGAGGTAAAGTGTGCAAGGTTCAGACAGAAAGAAAAGAGGGAAAAAATAATCAGAGATCCAAACAGGAGTCAGGGAAAGGTGCAGTGAGTTTAGAGAGGTGATACTCTCCATTCTGGTTGGCCCCAGGTCTCTCGATTGTCTCTCACACTCCCTCGGCTAAGATGAGGTCTGCAGATGATGGAACCCAGAGCCTATATTAAAATGGTGCTGGAAAAGCACAGCAGGTCAGTCAGCATCCGAGGAACAGGAAAATCAAAGTGTCAGGCAAAAGTCCTTAATCAGGAATGAAGGCAGGGAGACTCCAGAGTGGAGAGATAAATGGGACAGGGGTGGGGCTGGGAAGGAGGTAGCAAAGAGTACAATAGGTGAATGGTAGCATAAACTGCATCATCCGCCAACGTTTCCGCCACCTCCAAAAGGACCCCACCACCAGGGATATATTTCCCTCCCCACCCCTTTCCACATTCCGCAAACACCGTTCCCTCCATGATTACTTGGTCAGGTCCACGTCCCCCAACAACCTGCCCTCCCATCCTGGCACCTTCCCCTACCACCGCAGGAGTTGCAAAACCTGCGCCCACACCTTCTCCCTCACCTCCAACCAAGGCCCCAGAGGAGCCTTCCACATCCATTAAAGTTTCACCTGCAAATCAACCAAGTCGCTTGTTGCAGCCATTGCTCCAAATGCGGTTTCCTCTACACTGGGGAGACCGGGCGCCCCCTCGCAGAGCCCATTAGGGAACAACTCTGGGACACCCCCACCAATCAACCCCACCTCCACGTGGCCCAATATTTCAACTTCACCTCCCACTCTGCCGTGGACATGCAGGTCCTGGGTATCCTCCATCACCACTCCCTTACCACAAGACGACTTGAGGAAGAACGGCTCACCTTTTGCGTCAGAACACTTCAACCCCAGGGCATCAATGGAGAATTCACCAGTTTCCTCATTTCCCCTCCCGCCACCTTAGCCGAGGTTCTAACTTCCAGATCAGAACAAAACTCATGATCTGTCCTACCTGCCTATCTTCCTTCCCACCTATCTGCTCCACCCTCCCCTCTGACCTATCACATTCATCCCCACCTCCTTCTATCCTTTGAACACTTTGCTACTTTCCCCCACCCTCCTCTCTGACCTATCACTTCCATCCCCGCCCCCATTTACCTAATGTACTCTTTGCTAGCTTCGCCCCAAGCCCCACCCACACCCATTTATCTCTCCCACTCCCTGTCTCCTATTAGGGACAGACACTGCCTCCAGGGGTTTGTTTCAGGGGAAGAAAGTGGGAACTGAAGATGCTGAGATCGGAGTCAAAAAGAGTGGTGCTGGAAAAGCACAGCAGTTCAGGCAGCATCCGAGGATAAGGAAAGTCCACGTTTCAGGCATAAGCCCTTTAACCAACCTGTTGAATGGGGTTTGCCCAAAACGTTGACTCTCCTGCTCTTCGGACGCTGCCTGACCTACTGTGCTTTTCCAGCACCACACTTTCTGACTTTGTTTCTGGAGACCTGATTCAGGCAGGAAGATTAAAGGATCTGGTAGAATTGGGAATCGAACTCACCCTCGCACAGATACAAAAAAACACAGCGATTCGCAACACCTGCTTAATGCACATGAGTTAAGGCATATTGGCTGCCAGAACCTGCTTAAAACAGGTCTGTCACTCAATGATATTCTCTCGACTTAAGTACCAATTCATCCAGTCAGCTGCCACCTCCCTCTACCTTGGAGTGCACTTCTCCAGGAATGAATTGCCAGCCACAGTCATCTCTGTGGGATGAATTGGGTGGGAAGGTGTGCTGGGCGAGTGAGGGAGGAGGTGTGAGAGAAAGCTGCAGCTAAATAATGTCGTCCAGAACTTGTCTGTCTATAGGGAAAGGCTGAATAGGCTGGGGCTGTTTTCCCTGGAGCATTGGAGGCTGAGGGGTGACCTTGTAGAGGTTTATAAAATCATGAGCAGCATGGTTACAGTAAATAGTAAATCTCTTGTGCCTGGGGCGGAGGGCATAGGTTTAGTGTGAGAGGAGAAAGATATAAAAGAGACCAAAGGGGCAACTTTTCACACGGAGGATGGTAAGTGTATGGAATGAGGTGCCAGTGGAAGTGGTGGAGGCTGGTACAATTGCAACATTTAAAAGGCATTTGAACTGGTATATCAAGAGGAAGGGCTTAGAGGGATATGGGCCGAGTGCTGACAATTGGGACTAGATTGGGTTGGGATATCTGGTCAGCATAGATGGGTTGGACTAAGAGGTCTATTTCCATGCTGTATATCTCTATGACATTAAGTCAATTTAAAGGAGCTTCTGAAATAAGATTGGGAACTGGCTCTTTGGGAGGGTGCAGAGAGGGAGTCCAGAAGTGGTTCGGTTTGGATTCACCTGCCATCACGTCAGTTGAGTCGTGAAAAGGAACAAAGAAATGAGCCATTGGTATCAACGAATTGAAAGGAAACAAAGCCATTTATTGTTGAAGATAAAATAGCGCTCGGAATGCACAGACCCTTTCCTGTCTATTTTTTTACGATTTAGAAAATATACTTCTGTTTTTAATTTTGTTCAAATTAAATTGTGTTCAAATATAATCATCTAAAAAGAATAATTTGATTAGGGATAGTCAGCACGGTTTTGTGAAGGGCCGGCCGTGCTTCACAAACCTTATTGAGTTCCTTGAGAATGTGACCAAACAGGTGGGTGAGGGTAAACCCGTTGATGTGGTGTATATGGATTTCAGCAAAGCGTTCAATAAGATTCCCCATAGTAGGCTATTGTAAAAAATGCAGAGGAATGGGATTGTGGGAGTTGTAGCAGTTTGGATCAGTAATTGGTTTGCTGAAAGAAGACAGAGGGTGGTGGTTGATGGGAAATGTTCACCCGGGAGCCCAGTTAGCAGTGGTGTACGGCAAGGATCAGTGTTGGGTCCTCTGCTGTTCATCGTTTTTATAAACGACCTGGATGAGCGCGTAGAAGGGTGGGTTAGGAAATTTTCAGACAACACTAATGTCGGTGGAGTTGTAGATAGTGACGAAGGATGTTATAGGTTACAGAGAGACATAGATAAGCTGCAGAGCTGGGCTGAGAGGTGATTAATGGAGTTCATGCGGACAAGTGTGAGGTGATTCACTTTGGTCGAAGTAACCGGAATGCAAAGTACTGGGCGAATGATAAGATTCTTGGTAGTGTAGATGAGCAGAGAGGCTCGGTGTCCAGGTACACAGATCCTTGAAAGTTGCCACCCAGGTTTACAGGGTTGTTAAGAAGGCATAGAGTGTTTTAGCTTTTATTAATAGAGGGATTGTGTTCTGGAACCATGAGGTTATGCTACAGCTGCACAAAGCTCTGGTGCAGCCGCACTTGGAGTATTGAGTACAGTTCTGGTCACTGCATTACAAGAAGGATGTGGAAGCTTTGGAAAGCGTGCAGAGGAGATTTACTCAGATGTTGCCTAGTGTGGAGGAAAGGTCTTACGAGGAAAGGCTGAGGGACTTGAGGCTGTTTTCATTAGAAACAAGAAGTTTGAGCGGTGACTTAAGAGAGACATATAAGATAATCAGAGGGTTAGATAGGGTGGACAGGGAGAGCCTTTCTCCCAGAATGGTGACGGCGAGCACGAGGGGGCACAGCTTTAAATTGAGGGGTGATAGATACAGGACAGATGTCAGAGGTAGTTTCTTTACTCAGGGATAAGTAAGGGTATGCAATGCTTTGCCTGAAACGCTAGTAGATATGCCAACTTCAAGTACATTTAAGTCGTCATTGGGCAAGCATATGGATTGTACATGGAATTGTGTAGGTTAGATGGGCTTCAGATAGGTATGACAGGTCGGTGCAACATCGAGGGCCGAAGGGCCTGTACTGCGCTGTAATGATCAAAGTTCTATGTAAATGTCTGGATCAGAGAGATCATTTAGGAAAACAGGATCATATGATTGTATTTCCCACTCGGCCCTGCAGTAAACAATGGTGCTTTCCTCCGGGTACCCGATTTTCTCACTGAGAACTGCTGCCTTGAGATGAATGTGGCTTTTGTGCCTGTATAATTCCTCTTTTGGTTTTGCTTTAATTGTTCAGCTTCCTACTAACTGTTGCTCATTGCGAACAGCACTTAAAACTGCTCTGCTCCTGCCGTCTCTTTCATTTTGCTACAGTGATGGAGTCACCCATTTATCTAATGATCTTGCAGCTCATCCACCTCCTTTCGGTCCATTGCACAGGTGAAATCCTCATTGCATTATCGGCTGCAGCTAGAGTTGACTCAACAGTTATTTGGATTTATTTACCAATTCAATCACTTTTATAACTGGATATTTCACTGCGCACTTTAACTGGTCTCTGAACTTTTTCTGGGTCACCACATAAATAAAAGCATTTGTGCAACAACTTAACTTCTGCAGCATATATGCCACTTTTCGAAAGCGATCATGAGCAGCAGAATCCAATGAATAACTAGCATTAAAGAAATACAAAATATACACCAACCAGAGAAGTATGAAACTGGCAGATATGGCAAAGAGTAAAATCACAGATTTCTTTCTGCTCTCTACCTCTGGGTCATTTTCCATTCTTGCCTGTCCCCTCAGCCCCTCCCGTATCTTCGTGGCCTCAAAGATATATCTGACAGTCAGAACATTGATAAAGAGAATAAAAGTGAATGGGAGAAGGGGTGTTAAAAATTTTTCAAAATATTTAAAACTTGCCCACCGAGGATCTTTATAATAACTGAATGTGGTAGAACAATACCATGGAACATTGTTACTGATCATTCTAGGTTTAAATCGAAAGTAGTTGGGAATGTTCTTTAAACAGAAGAAGATGCAGATTGTTGTTAAAACACTTGTTGCAGTTTTCTCTGTGCAATACTGAGATTTCATCTGATGAAAACAAATGGCGACAAATCGGTCAAAAGATAAGGCAACAGTGAACCAGACCGAACAATCAGTGGTCAAGCAGCTCAGGGCATAGGTAACACTACAAACAGGAGTGATGTCCAGGAAACACTGTGGATAATAATAAGATGTAAATCGACGGAGTATGATATTAAAAATGATGAACAGTAGATCAGATGCTGCCATGGCCACCAGATGGCGAGTGGTGCATGTAGAAAGACCACACTTGCCCCGAACTAAAATTGCAATCGCCACTAGACTAACTGTAACAGAGAGAGAAAGGAAATTTTAAAAAATGCAGACTTGAAATTACTGACCAAATACTATTCGTGTCTGGGCTCAGACTATAAGTCATGGCAAAAAGATAACCGTTGTTCTGTGTCATATAAAGTTTAAAGAATTTGTACTACAGCAGCAAACTCTCTCTAAATGTATCATTTGCAGTTTTTATAAGACATAGTGAAGAACATGAGCAGTGGTTTGCTAACAGAAACACAGTCATCTACTAATTTCTTTTTTGGGACTGGCAGCAATCTGCATAGTTTACACAGACTGGCTAGAGTTTCCCATAAGACTACTCTACTCACACCAATACTCTACTCAGTATGACAAACAATGGGAGACACCTAACACAGGCGTTAATTGGAAATTTTCTGTATTTGCTTTCAGAGCCTCCACAATTAATTTTGCCTCCAGAATTGTAAATCCACACGATATAAAGAACAGTACAGAACGCTGAATCACTCCACCATGTCCAAGAATGGATTCTCCCAACAAATGAATGAATAATGGTGAGGCGTTGAGTTTCCTCCCTCGTGTAAGGATTGACCATCCTGATAATTTGAGCAATGAAAGCATTCAGCAGTGAATCTAACCACCATGTCCCAGGTTGGATACCACTAAAATCGAAGATCTTCCACATTTGGCTCAGACTCCTTCCGCTTGTCCAATACTGTTCCACACAGCTATCACCTAAAAGAAATCTTGTTTAGAAGTCCAACACTTTATCTGAGAACAAATATAGCTTCCTTCCTGATGTCCAAGGCCACGCTCCCAAATTCCTCTCCTTGTGAACGGAGGTTCCCAAAGCAGACTCAGAGCTATTTGGGGCTCCAAGTCTCCATAGATTCACTGACATTCTCCATAGAGATCACCAGATTTATTCCACAGCTTGGAATCAGTGACTATTAGCCACATATGTAAATTGATCGCCAAAGACAAAATAACAATCCCAACAGAATGGCAATGTAGAGAAACTGCACATGGGCCATTATCATTTGGGGAACACGAAAAAAAAACAGCAGCAACGAAGGACAAGGTGAGAAACAGTCTGTTGGACACAGTTGCTTGATCCTCTGTGGGGGAGCTGCTTCTACACCACTCCAGATCTCAGTGTTGGTTCGACTCACATCTCTCTTTGACAATCAAATAACTCAACACTGCACAGAAATGTGATGCTGTGGTCAACAACCCTCCCGACAATCTGTCATCACAAATATTACCCCCACCCACACACATTAAATGACTGACGAAAACATGGAAGATGGCAAAACTATTCTGTGCTGCTGCTCACTTATCACCACGTGACGAGCTGCTAATCTCACCCACTGCCCACGTCGTGTCTGGGCTCCCATTTGGAACAAGCTGCCTGAGCAAAATTCACCAACATAATACCCTATATCAAGGAATGGGAAGCCCCAGATGTCTCTGAGAGATGGGCCTGGAAGAAAATCCATCTGATGGATGATTTGGACAGACACCTGATGGAGGGGCAGCGCTCTAAAAGCTAGTGCTTCCGAATAACTCTGTTGGACCATGACCTGGTGTTGTGTGATTTTTCACTTTGTACAGCTGATTGATAGCAAGCTTTGAGCTAACAAACACACACATAGAGAGAAAGAGAGAGAGGGGGCAGTCTTGCTGTACCCTTCCTCAAACAAGTCAGCACACATGCTCAGTTAAACTTCATCAAAGTGACTTCAGTGTAAATCTATTCTGCTCAGGATAGAGAAACAGGCAATGTTGCACACAACTGCTGAGTCTCGTAATTGGTAAACTATTTGCTTTAAACTCAGTGAGTGAGGACACTATTCTCTGACACGGGGATTTATCTTGTTCAGTGGAAATAAAATGATTAACAATCTCAGATAGAAGTAAGTATGAATAAACATGAAGATCAATTATAGACAGAAGTAAATATGATTAAATGCAGAGATTTATACAAGGGACGTTATTCCAAGACTTACCAGGAACACCAACAACAGCAAGGATGGTCTCAAACACCTTTTCGACCCTTTCCCTGAGAAGATGCATTTCGTTCTTTGTCAGACAACTTCCCCCTTCCCGTTGCTAGCAATCTATCCGAATTGGAGAATTCTCTTCGAATTGGTGATGAGTCAGTCTCAGAAATGTTATTTTATGTTGTGTGGCATCTCCACTGGGAAACTATGATTACACCTTCAGATTTTTTACAGCCCCATTTTGAATAAACATTAGGTTTACAACAGCAGGTTAATTTTAATGATGTGATGTCATTGAGATTTGAAGCCGTGTTTGAATACCCCAAAGGCTGGTTTAATCTGATCCTACGATGTCTCAAATGTGAATTGCAATTTTGCATTAATTAACATTACTTGTGTTATTTCACTCACTATCAGTCCTACCAATATCAAAATACATTTTGATATATCTTTCATTGATGCCCCTCATTGTGCTGAGTCTATTCAGTCATTCAGTACCTCGTGAACTTCTTGAGAGCTGTTCTATTGCATACATACCACTGCTTTCCTTGTGAACTCAGTTTTATAACTCATTTGGGAAACTCTGTGTGTGAATGAGCACTCCAATACAGAACCTGACGCTCATAATGATCAGAAAAACAACTAGAACTTACACTTGATTATATTTTCTCAAAAGCAAGACAAAAATAATCAGGATTTTATCTTCAGAATTGTATAAATTACAGAATGAGAGAACAGAAGAGACTCTCAGAAACATCATGTTTCTCTCACCAAAATGATACAACATCTCCATTCGTCCCACACAGACAGAGACACTGAACAGGCATGGTCTCTCAAACACACAACACACACACACACACACACACACACACACACACACACACACACACACACACACACACACACACACACACACACACACACACACACACACACACACACACACACACATCTATATCAATGATGAATATCACAAATAATAGGGACCATGCCCCCACCCCACCAAGTGAAGGAAAGCATTCTTCATGAAACACTCAAAATGCAGAAGAATGTCCTCTGTATGGTACAAACACACACACACACACTTAAATTATTCTCCTTCCTTTGTACTTAATACCTTCATTTGCATGGGAAAACAATGCCCTCCGCTCATCCTTCGTTTCTTCAAACTTCCCACTCAAGTACACTCACCCCTCGTGATTAGTAAAGAAGTGCCTTGCTGACTCAAGTTAATTCAAATTAATGGGGTTGACCGCTCTCACTTCGTCTTTCTGCATTCCAATTTTCTGGGGATCAAATAGAAACAAAATAATATTTCACTGTATTATAGTTAAAAAAAACTTAAATCTTCATTGGGTAATTGGATCAGAAATATCACATTGGATTCTAAATCAGCCAGGAATCCAGGTACCGAATTGGCTCATATTCTGATGCTTCCGAAGTATTAATGTGGACCCTTGCCAAATCCTCTCATGACAGAAAATTAATTCCTTAAATATGTGGAATTATGACTCAAATGTTGACCATGAAGCCATTGTGAACTATAATAACAACTCATGTTGTTTACTAATGCTCTTGAGGAAAAGAAAATTACTGTCCTTGCCTGGTCTGGACGTCAAGTCAGTCCACAACGTCAGAAATTGGGGTGGTTTCTGGAGATCAGCCAGCTAAGCTCCAGGACTTAACTGCCAGAGTTCCTCAAAATTGTGTCCTAGACCTAACTATCCTTTGTGATTGTATCATTGACCTCCCCTCAATCATTAATGCTTTAATGTTCGCTAATACGTGCACAATGTACAAGGGCAGTGGGGAGAGGTCAGGTAATTACAGGCCAGTTCGGCTGAAGTCATTGGTGGGAAAATATTGGATAAAGTTCTAAAGAACAGGATTAATTAGAAAGGAAATTGATCAGGGAGAGACAACATACATTTGTTGGAGGATGACCCTGCCTGACAGATTTTAGGTTTTTGAAAAGAAGAATATAGTCTGCTCTGTAAGAATGTGACAGTTTGTTCATCTGCAATGTTTTCAGAAAATCGTGGAATGGAAACACCATTTAGTTTAGGTTTACACTGTGGAAACAAGCCCATCGGCATAAACAGTCCACACCGACCCTCCGACAGTAACCAAACAAGACACATTTCCCTCTGACGAATGCAACTGACTATAGGCAGTTCAGCATAGCAATTCACCTGGCCTGCACATCTTTGTGACTGTGGGAGGAAACCAGAGCACCTGGAGAAAACCCACGCAGGCACAGCGAGGACGTGCAAACCCCACACAGACAGTCGCCCGAGGCTGGAACCAAACCTGGAACCCTGGCACTATAAAGCAGCAGTGCTAACCACTGAGCCACCCTGCTGCCCATTAAACAAATGAAACTGGCATCGTGTTATAGCCAATGCAGGTAAGGAAAGTTCACGTTCACAGATAATGGTCCAAGTTCTTCAATTGTGTTATAGCCAATTCACACTAAAGAAACACGCATTATAGCAGAACCAACTCTATATCGATGCGGGTAGTGCAGTCAATCTGTCTTATATGGACTTCAGTAAGGCCTTTCGCAAAGTCCCACATGGATGGCTGGTCCAAAAGGTGGTAACTCCTGGCGTTCAAAACAATTTGGCAAACTGAATCCAAACATTGCTTACAAATAGGACGCAAAGTGTGATGGTGGGGAAGTAGATGCTTTTTACTGTAATTGGAAGCCTGTGACCAACAGTGTCCCCCAGGGACTGAAGATTGGAACCTTGATACACTTGTCTGTCAATGGTCAAGGTGTTATCAGTAAGTTTAAAGACGACACGAAAATACTGATGTTGTTTCTACTGAAGATGATGGTCTCAGGTTATTGTCCATATTAATCAGCGATTAAACAGTGCAGATCAATGGCAGATACAATATAACCCCGATAAGTGAAATGTGATGCATTTTGGGACGTCAGATAAGGGAACAACATGCCCGTAAATGGTAGATTCTTAGGGAAAACTGGAGATACAAAGTGAAGGGAAATAGATGGTGACAGCTTCAAAAATGTCCATATTACACAGGACGTTATGTTGGAAATCTTAAAAATCATGAGGTTGGATAAATCCCCAGGACCTGATGAGGTGTCCCCCAGATCTCTTTGGCAAGCTAGGGAAGTGAATGCTGGGGGATTTGTTGAGATACTTATATCACTGGCAGTAACAGGTGAAGTGCCTGAAAACCTGACGTTGTCGTACATAGTGCCACTATTTAAGAAAGGTGAGAAGGAAAAAGCCAGGGCATTGTGGACTAGTGAGCCTGACATTGGTGGAGGGCAAGTTGTGAGAGTGAATCTGCAGGGAGAGGATTTACATGTATTTGGATTGGCAAAGACTGATTAGTGGCAGTTGAAATACTTTTAACGGGCAATATCATGTCTCACCAACTCGACTGAGGTTTATGAAGAAGTATCAAAGAGGATTGATGAGGCAGAACAGTGGATGTGATCGATATGAACTTCAGGAAGGTGTTCAAACTGGTTTGCCATGGTAGACAAATTGGTAAGATTAGATGGCATTGAACTCAGGGAGACCCAGCTATTTGGATACAGAAATGTCTTGTAGAGGGAATACCAGTTATTTCAGATTCTGTTTGATGTTTTCAGCATTCAAAGCGATCATTTATTTCATTAAAATGCGTCACTTCCCAACCTGCCTCCCAGAAGTAATTCTTAGAATCAAAGAACCAGACTATACAGGAGAGGGCCTTCATTCCATCCAGTTTGTGCCATCAAAGTTACACGAAATCTACACTCGTCCCAGCGTCCAGCACTACACTCATAGACTCCAATATTATGTTGCTTCACGCGTTCATCCAGGTAGTTTTTAAAGTTTGTGACATTTCCTGCTTCCACAACTCTCCCAGGCACTGAATGAGTAGACATCACTCTCTGGGTGAAAGCCTCTTCCTCAGATCCCCTGAACCTCTTCCCTTTCACTTTAAAGATATGTCCCCTGCCATCTGACAATTTCCTGCCCACATTTAATTAAACACAGGAGCGAACAGATTCGAAATGGGTCAGGCCATTGGAGTTTTCATGGTCAAACTCGACATCTGAACCCTCCCAACTGCCCCAGATCTTATATTGCTATCTGTGTCGACGTGGAGAAGTTTGATCATTAATTTCCAATTTACATTTTACTTCCTGTCTCTTTCAGTTAATTTCTTGGTGATTTTGGTTCTCACACGAGGAAAGTGTGGCCTCTCTAACTGCACAATGCGCTGCCTGTTGGCTATGGCAACGTCGGATCTGCTGTTCATTCTCACTGACATCATATTGTGGAAACTCAAATACTTTGACATGCCAACGTGTTTCCTGGATCTCACCTCTGTGTGCCGTCCTGTCTATGTCATGGCTTGTGCAGCCATAGACTGTTCTGTCTGGTTCACTGTCCTTTTCTACTTTGATCGTTTTGTGGCCATTTGCTGCCTGAAAATGAAGGGAGAATATTGGACAGAGAAAGCCTTGGCTGTGGCTATGGCTGCAACTGGCATTCTGCTCTGTTCAAAAAACATTCCCTTCTATTTTCATTTGGAACCTTCGGGTATGATTAACAATGTTCTGTGGTACTGCCGAATAAAATCAAGTTTTTTTTTACTGATCCCAGGTGGCTGGGATTTAGGTGGCTTGATATATTTTAACCCCTTTCATCCCATTCGTGTTAATTCTGTTGATGAACACCCTCACTGTCAGGCACATTTCAGTGGCCATTCGAGCCCACAAGAGCCTGAGGGGTCTGAGGAATGGAGAGAGTCACAAAGACACAGAGATGGAGAATCGGAGGAAGTCAGTGATTTCCCTCTTCACTCTATCCATCAGCGTCATCCTTCTGTGGGCAGGGCACGGTCCAAACATCTTGTACTTTCGCATTAAAGGAACATACCATTGGAACAACAGCTCTCGAAAGGATTTTATGTTCGTTGCAGAAATGCTGAGGGTTATCAGCTGCAGCACGAACACACTATTTTATGCAGTGACTCTGTCCAAGTTCAGAGCGAAGTTCAGGAATGCGGTGCAACAACATTTTACATCAATTCTTCACTTAATAACTCAGCAAAAGAACTGGGAGAGGTTCCCAGGCAGCTGCAGTGTTCCCAGCGCGGTAATTGCAATGTTAGGACAAAATTCCATCGACCCAAGCACATGGATTAAGTTTAACGCCCTACGGTGGACGAGGAGTGGGGAAGCTGGGTGGGTCACCAGACGGATTTACACATTTGGAGACACACAGACAATTAGGAGCAGTATGCCATTCAGCCCTTCAAATCTGGTCCACCTGCCATTCCAGCACATCACGGCTTATCCAATTCTAAAGTATCCAATTCTATATTCCTGCCGGTTCCTGACAATGATACCAATCTCCCAGGCTTAACACGAATCCGTGCACCTCGCCATAAAGAAATAGAAAAAAAGATGTGACAAAGGGACAGCACTTAAGGGAGCAAGGGGCAACTGTCAGGGGCTGGGTAGGATGGAAAAAGGCGGAGGGAGTGATTCCAAATGAGGGACTGGCTGTGAGTGATGGACTCAGCTGGAACATTGAGTCTTCATGGACAGCCCAGTGGGTGAGTGATTAAGACCGGCAGGAACGATCTCTGCATTTCACATGGAGGGGACAAGGGGGAGGGACAGAAGCAGTTCCATGCTGCACTATGGTGACTGTCAGTCTCTCTCTATTAGCTCGCTATAAACGCTTTATGACAGTAAGAGAAAGTCTCCGTGTGCTGGAGATCGCCTCATCTGAATTGGTTATTGTTCCATGCACAATTGTTCAGTTTTGACAGTGTTTGTTGAGTCTACCTCCCGTCTACATCCATCACAAGGTTATTGCCTTCTGTCTCTCCGCCACTATCTGCATGTTATTGCCTCTGTCCCTCTCTTCGTCTCTTTCTCACTCTCTTTCACTCTGGTTGCATCTCTCCCCTTTCTTAATTTCTTGCTGTCAGTTTCCCTCTGTCTCTGTCTCCCCCTACCTCTGTATCTCTATCTGCCTCATGCTTTCTCTCTGTCTCTACCTCATGGTTTGTTTGCTAACATTGACCACATCAGACACGTGTTGTCGCAGATGAACACTTGCTCAAATGAATTGGCTCAAACCACTTCTACATCTCTTCATTTGCTGATTTTAGCCGTGGAGGTGATTTTGGAAAATAGGAAATGCACATACGCAGTCAACAATACTTGACAGAGTATTAATTACAGTTCTGTAAATGCACTGTCCCTTTATTCCCTGTACTTCGACTGTCTGCCTCTCTCTCCCGGTCGCTGTGAGGGAGTTTGTATTTGTGTGTTTCACTTTCGGTCTGTGAGGGTTTTTGTGTGTATGTATCCCTGTCTGCTTGGGGATATCACTCTATGTGTCTGTTCTCCAGTTTTGTCTTTGGACATATCTGTTTGACACATTGTGAGTGCGTTTCTGCCCCCGTCTGCTCGGCTCCCTCTGTGAATCTGAGTTGGGTAGTGTTTCAGTGACTACATATTGCAGTGTTTATGTGTTTGGGTACGTTATTGAATCTGTGAGGGAGTGTTTCAGTGACGGTGAGGTATATTTGTGTCACTATTTGTGACTGTGCCAGTGTGAAACTGTATATGTGTTTTATATACACATGTACATCTGTTCGTTTGCGTCTGTGTACATCTGTGTGTGTAGTTACACTCCTATTACCATGCTTTTTTGCTTCTGGCTTCTGACTGCGTTTGGGTGTTTGTTTGTGCGTGTGTGTGTGTGTGTTTGCATGTGTGTGTGTGTGTGCATGTGTGTGTGTGTGTGTGTCACTGTCAACATGTAACGATGGCTCAGTTGCTCTAAATGTGTAAGTCCCTGACTTTCGGTGCATTATTGCAAGAGTGCGGGTGTGTCCCTTATGCTTATCGGTATGCTGCTAAGTCTCAACTTGACTGTATTTGTGCATGTGGGTGCATTTTAGTATCTGTGTGTGTGTTTGTGCGATGGTGTGGGTGTGTTTCCGTGTCCCTCAAGAACTGATCATGTTTCTGTTTCATCACGACTCTCGCTCTCCTGAAAATAGAAGAGTGAACCCGACAGCAGGTCACTGTGCACAGGTTGCCCTCAATGGAGTACATGTGGGAACGTAGGGAAAATACAAACAACAGTATTGCGACCTCGTAACCATTGAATCCTGAACTGTTACTCCGGAAAAAAGATCTATTGTCTGACTAACGAAACATGACAAGGTAATAATGAGTGACAACTAAGGCTTTAGGAAACTCAGAGGAAGAGTGGGATCTTGTGACGTTTGTCTACAGATCCTGGAAGGTGGGAGGACTGATTAATAGGGTAGTTAAGATGGCACACATGTGACAGACAATACCTTGATCAATCATGGTGTAGAATATCGGGGCACGGAGATCTTGGAGTTTTGTGGGACTTAGGTGAGGACCCAGGTGAAGTACTGTGCGCAGTTCTGGACAATACATGAAAGTAAATTATGTACTCAGATAAACACAGCAATCTTGAAAACGCTGGTGAGATGTGGGAAGCGTGACAGAGTTTAATCTGGGAACAGGTCAAACCAGGTGAAAGTGGAGATAATCCTCGGATTATCAAAGGACGGAACCAAAAATGGTTCCCTCCAAAAAATGACTTCACCATTCTGCCCACTCAGGGACAGGCTGCTATTCCTGATTGACTGACCGATTCACACAGATAATGAGCAGTAGCAGGTCATTCAGCCCTTCGAGTCTGGACCTCCTGCCACTCCAGAAGACGTCTGCTCATCCAATTGTAACATCAAATCCGCAATCCCATACGTACCTAAGTACCACGCACACTCCACCCCCCCAAAAAAAATCTTTAACAAGAATCTATCTATCTGCTACTTCAACAATATTGAAGGGCACGACAAACAGAAATCAGGTGAGGGAGCAAGAGGTGACTGTTGGGGGCAGGGTAGGAGGGAAAGAGGCTGCAGGGGTGATTACAATGACAGACAGGCTGTGAGTGATGGGTTCAGCTGGAACATTCAGTCAGCACCGGCTGCCCTGTGGATAAGTGTTAAAGACCGGCCAGAAGAGTCTCTGCATTTCCCCTGCAGGGGAGGAGGCGGAGGGACAGACACAGGCCCTCATGCACCATGATGGTTGTCAGACTCTCTTTGTTCCGCTCACAGTAACACTCTATTACAACAAGAGAAAGGCTCCGATTGCTGGTGATCCTCTCGGCTGACTTGGTTATTATTTCGTGAATTTTTACTTATTTTCGAGAGAGTTCCTTGAGCCCACCTCCTGGCTAATCCCATCCAAGGATATTGCCATCTCTCTATTTATCTGCCTCTTTCTGTGTGTCTTTGTCTCTATCTATCACTCCCTCTCTTTCTCCGTCTCTGCATCTTCCTCTCTCCTCTCTGAATGTCTTGCTGTCATTCTTTGTCTCTCTCTCTCTCTCTCTCTCTCTCTCTCTCTCTCTCTCTCTCTCTCTCTGTCCCTCTTTCACTCACTTGGTCTGTATCTGTCTTTGTCTCGTTCTCCTCTATCTCAGTCTCTTTACCTCACTCTTTGTTGATCTCATTCTTTGTCTCTGTCTCTCTCTCTCTGTCTGTCTCTTTTTTCTCTCATTGACGATGTCAGACATTTGTTTTCTCAGTTTTGTGTAGTTCATGTTCATTGGCTCAAGTCCATTCCCAATCCCTTCATTCACTGCTTTGAACCCAGGACGTAATTTTGCAAAACGCAAAAGATACGGACATTGCCAGCAATACCTTGATACAAAACTCATAACAGTTCTGTAAATGAGTCATCCGTCCATTCCTCTCCTGCTCTTTCATTGTTTTCGTGTGTGTGTGCTCGCTTTTCTCTTTCAGTGTATGAGTGTCTGTATGTGGGAATGCTTCCTTGCCTTTGTGGGGATGTCACTCTGTGTATGTTCCTCAGTATTTTTTTAATTTGGATATGTTCCTGTGTATCTCTGTGAGTTTTGCATGTGGTGTTTGTTTCATTTCTATTTGTCTACCATATATGCTGTTTTTGCTTGCGTGTGTCAACGGTCAAACTCGCCCTGTGACTCGATGTACGTCTGTCTTTGAGTGCAGGCGTATTATTGCGCTAATGCAGGGTGTGTCTCTCTGCCTGGCCGTGCTCCTGTATAGGTAGGTGAGTGTGTTGCCCAGACGGTATTCGTGTGTTGGTTTGTACATCAAGATTTTCTGTGCGTCCAGCAGGATCTCCCTGTGTCTCTCTGTGGGTGTGTTTCTGTATTTGGGAAAGAGTGTTGCTCTTTGCCTGTATCTAATGTGTGTGTATTTCTATAAATATGCTGGAGTGTGCTCATGTGTGTGTACAGGCATGTTTATACAAGTTCTTCAGGTTCGCGTCTACAGTCTCAATATGATTTCATTTCTATTTGGGAGTAAAGATCTGGGTGTGACCCAGTGTCTGTTTGGAAATGTGTTCCTATATTGAAGGATGACGATTTGTAAATTTTGTATATGTCTATGTGTCCCCTGTCTGTGTATCCATCTGTTGCTATATCTATATCTCAGTGAAACTGTGTTTCTGTGTGTGTGAGTATGTGAGTGTTAATGTGTCTCTGTGTAGGTGTGTTTATATTCTGCAGTACTATTGTATTCCTCTGTGTGTGTGTGTGTGTGTGTGTGTCTGTGTGTGTGTGTGTGTGTTTCTGTGTGGGTGTGTTTCTGTGTTGGTATATTGCCATATCTGTGAGTTTGTGTGCGTGTGTACTTGGAAGGAGGGGAGGCAGTTTGGGGATATGTTTGTGTCGGAGGTAGCTTGGGTGTGTGGATGGGTTCGTTGCTTTCCTGTTTCTTGGTATATTCCTATGTTTCAGTCTGATTATAATTTTGCGTGGGGGGTGTGTTTCTGTGGCTGTGTGTTCCCATAACCTTTGCTAGTTTGTGTGTGCATGTGTGCTTGCATGCAAGTGTGGGTGTGGGGGGGTGGCGGGTTTGCGTGTGTGTATGTGTGCGTGTGTGTGCGGTGTGTGTGCGTGTGTGTGTGTGTGTGTGTTTGTGCGTGTGTTTGTGTGTATGTGTGTATGTGTGTGTGTATGTGTGTTGTGTGTGTGTGTGTTGTTATGAACTACGCCAGACCACTAAAAACATTCTTAAGCAGACAATCCAGAGCATAACTTGGGAATTTCGCTAAGTGTATCGTGAAAATTATCTGTAACTTAGCGAGGTTGACTGCCAGGTTTTAAAACAATTAAATATGTATTCACAAAATTAGGGTGGTTCAGTGGTTAGCACCAGGGTTCCAGGTTCGATTCCAGCCTTGGGTCACTGACTGTGTGGAGTTTGCACATTCTCCCCGGGTCTGTGTGGGTTTCCTCCGGGTGCTCCAGTTTCCTCCCACAGTCACAAAGATGTGCATGCCAGGTGAATTAGCCATGCTGAATTGTCCATCGTTTTTTTTCAACTAAACAAGATCAATCACCATGTCAGAGAATAGTGTCCGTACTCACTAAATTTAAAGCAAATAGATTGTCAATTAGGAGACTCCTCAGTTGTGTGTAGCATTGTCTGTTTCTCTATACTGTGCAGAAAGGGTTTGTACTGAGGCCACTTTGACGAAGTTTATATGAGCACGGGCACTGGCTTGTTTGAGGAAAGGTTCAGCAAGACTATTCTCTCTCTCTCTCTCTCTCTCTCTCTCTCTCTCAGTCTCTCTCTCTCTCTCTGTTTGTTAGCTTAACGTTTGCTAGCCATCAGATGTACAAGGTTAAAAATCACACAACACCAGGTTATGGTCCAACAGGTTTATTCGGAAGCATTAGCTTTCAGAGCGCTGCCCCACCATCAGGTGTCTGTCCAAATCATCCATCAGATGGCTTTTCTTCCAGGCCCATCTCTCAGAGACATCTGGGGCTTCCCACTCCTTGATACAGCGGTATTTTGTTGGTGAATTTTGCTCAGGCAGCTTGCTCCAAATGGGAGCACAGATACACCGTGGGCACTGGGTTGGATTAGCAGCTCGTCATGTGGTGATAAGTGAGCAGCGGCACAGAATGGTTTCACCATCTTGTGTGTTTTCTTCAGCCACTGGATGTGTGGGCTGGGGTGACATTTGTGATGACAGATCGTGGAGAGGGGGGTTCAGCACAGCATCACGTTTATATGCAGTGTTGAGTTATTTGATTGTCAAAGAGAGATGTGAGTTGTGCCATTTGTAAGAAGGCGCACACTACTGAGGTACAGAATGTGGTAGAACCAACACTGAGATCTGGAATGATGTAGCAGCAGCTCCCCCACAGAGGATAAAGCAACTGTGTCCAACAGGCTGTTTCTCAACTTGTCCTTCGTTGCTGCTGTTTTGTCATGTTCCCCAAATGATAATGGCCCATGCGCAGTTCCTCCCCATCGGCATTCTGTTGGGATTGTTATTTTGTCTTTGGCGATCAATTGACATATATAGCTATTAGTCTCTTGTCCCAAGCTGTGGAACAATTCTGGTGATATCTATGTAGAAGTTCAGTCAACCCATGGAGATTTCTAGTCCCAAATAGCTCTGAGTCTGCGTTGGGAACCTCCGTTCGCAAGTAGAGGAACTTGGGAGCGTCAACCTGGGCAGCAGGAAGGAAGCTTTGTTTGTCCTCAGATAAAGTGTTGAACTTCTAAACCAGAATGTTGCGATGGCAAATGCTGTGTCGATTCATATTTGTTGAGGTGGTGGCTGTGGTGTACAGTATTGGACATGTGGGAGGAGTCTGTGCCAAAAGTTGAACATCTTCCGATTGTGGTGAGTATCCAATCTGGGACATGGTGGTTGGATTCAGTGCTTTCATAGTTCAAAGTTTCAGGATAGTCAATCCTGTACATGAGGAAGGGACTCAATGCTCGATTGTTTATTCATCCATATTGTGGAGGGTATCCAATCCTGAACACTGTGGAGTCATTCAGTTTTCTGTCCTGTTCTTTATATCATGGAGATATACAATTCCAGAAGCAAGCTGAATTGTGGAGGCTCTGAAATCAAATACAGACATTTTCCCATCTATGCTGTGTTAGTGCCTCCCGTTGTTTGTCATACTGATCCCAGGTGTCTTGGAGTTAGTGCAGTCGTGTTATGGGAAACTTCAGCCAGTCTGTGTAACCTATACAGCGGGTGAAATTCACTGCTGTCAATCCGCAATAAAAAGGTAGAAGACTGTGTTTTTGTCAACAAGCCGCTGCTCATGTTCTTCCCTATGTCTTTTTTTTAAAAACTGCAAATGATACACTCTGAGAGAGTTTGCTGCTGTGATTCAAATTCTTTAAACTTTATATGACATGGAACAACGATTACCTTTTTTTACCATTGCTTATAGCCTGAGCCCAGACACAGAGAGTGTTTGATCAGTAACTTCTAGCCTGCCTTTTCATCCTTTTTTCTCACTCTTACAATTAGTCTAGTGGAGTTTGTAATTCTAGTTCGGGGCAAATGTGGCCTTTCTACATGCATCACTCGCTATCTGGTCGCCATGGCAGCTTCTGATCTACTGTTCATTGTTTTTAATATCATACTCCGTCGATTTGCATATTATTATTATGCACAGTGTTTCCTGGACATCACTCCTGTTTGTAGTGTTACCTATGTCCTGAGCTGCTTGACCATTGATTGTTCGGTCTGGTTCACTGTTGCCTTATCTTTTGACCGATTTGTCGCCATTTGTTTTCATCAGATGAAATCTCAGTATTGCACACAGAAAACTGCAACAAGGGTTCTCACAACAATTTGAATTTTCTTCTGTTTATAGAACATTCCCAACTACTTTCGATTTAAACCTGCAATGATCAGCAACAATGTTCCATGGTATTGTTCTACCACAGCGAGGTATTATAACGATCCTCGGTGGGCAAATTTTAAATATTTTGAAAAAAAATTTAACACCGTTTCTCCCGTCCAGTTTTATTCTCTTTATTAATGTTCTGACTGTCAGATATATCTTTGAGGCTGCGAAAATGCGCAAGGGGCTGAGGGGGCAAAGAAAAATGGACAACGACCCAGGGTAGAGAGCAGAAAGAAATCTGTGATTTTGCTATTTGCCATATCTGCCAGTTTCATATTTCTCTGGTTAGTATATATTTTACATTTCTTTGCTGCTGGTTATTCCTTAGATTCTGCTGCACGTGATATCTTTCGAAAAGTGGCATTTATGCTTCAGAAGTTAAGTTGTTGCACAAATGCTTTTATTTATGTGGTGACCCAGAAAAGGTTCACAGACCAGTTAAAGTGGGCAGTGACATATCCAGTTATAAAAGTGATGGACTGGATCAAACAATCCAAGTAACTGAGGAATCAACATTAGATCTAACGGATAATGGAATGAAGAGTTCACGTGAGGAATGGACCGAAAGAAGGAGGATTATCAGCATGATAACACTCCGTAGCTAATGGGCAAGGAATGACTGAATCTGAGTAGCCAAATGAAAGAGACAGCAGGAGTAGAGTTATTTAAAGTGCTGTTCGCAAGGAGCATCAGTTAGTAGGAAGCTGACCAACAAAAGCAAAACCAAAAGAGCAATTATATTGGCACAAAAGCTACCTTCATTCCAAGCCATCTGCTCGCAGTGAGCAAAGCAAGTACAAGGAGAAATGACCTGGAGGAAATCATGACTGTTCACTGCAGGTCAGAGTAGGAAATGTAATCAAACAATCCTGTTCACTCTTCCTCAAGCAACGCTCTGATCCATACAACTGGACAAATTTTTAAAAAAGTTTCAATTCTAAAGAGTACATAATATCTAGAAAAGATTCTGTGCCTCCTGAGTGCAAATTCATTTTCAACAATAAATGACTTTGATTCCTGGAAGGATCCTGATACTAAGTAAAACCCTCTGTACATTTGGTCGGACACTGATGTGCTGTGAAACTCTGTACACACATGGCAGGATCCTGATACACTGTGAAACCCTATACACACCTGGCAGGATCCTGATGCACTGGGAAACCCTGTACACACATGGCAGGATGCTGTTACACTGGGAAACCCTGTACACACATGGCAGGATGCTGTTACACTGGGAAATCCTGCATACACCTGGCAGGATCCTTATACATTGTGAAACACTGTACACACATGGCAGGGCACTGATATACTGTGAAACCCTGTATACATCTGGCAGCATCCTGATACAATGTGAAATCCTGTACAAGCCTGGCCAGATACTGATACACTGTGAAAATCTATATACACCTGGTAGGGTCCTGATACATTGTGAAAGCCTGTACACCTGGCAGGGTCCTGATGCACTGTGAAACCCTGTATACACCTAGCAGAATCCTGATACACTGTGAAGGCCTATACACACCTGGCAGCATCCTGATGCACTGTGAAAACCTGTACACACGTGGAAAGATTCTGTTCCACTGTGATTCCTTGGACACCCCTGGCAGGATGCTGATACACTCGGAAATCCTGTAAACCCTGGCAGAGTCCTGATGCACTGTGAAACCCTGTACACACGTGGCACCATTCCGTTAAACTCTGATTCCTTATACACACCTGTTAAACTGTGAAACCCTGCACACACCTGGCGGGATCCTGATACAACTGAAACTCTGAACTCTCCTGGCTCTGCACTGATTCACTGTGAAACCCTGTACACACCTGGCAGATGTCTGATAGACTGTGAAATACAGAGTTTCACAGGATTTCCCAGTGTAACAGCATCCTGCCAGGTGTATACAGGCTTTCACAGTGTATCATTATTCACCCAGGTCTGTACAGGGTTTCACAGTGTATCAGGATCCTGCCAAGTATGTACACGGTTTCACAGTTTATCAGGATCCTGCCAGGTGTATAGAGGATTCATAGTGTATCAGCGCCCTGCCAGGTGTATACAGGTTTTCAGTGTATCAGTATCAGGCCAGGGTTCACAGTGTATCAAGGCCCTGCCAGGTTTATACAGGGTTTCACAGTGTATCAGGAACCTGCCAGGTATATACAGGGTCTCACAGTGTATCAGGATCCGGCCAGGTGTGTACAGGGTTTCACAGTGCATCAGAGTCCTACCAGGTGTATACAGGGTTTCACAGTGTATCAGCATCCGGCCAGGTATGTACAGGATTTTACATTGGATCAGAATGTTGCCAGGTGTATACAGGGTATCACAGTGCATTATTATTCTGCCAGGTGCATGCAGGATTTCCCAGTGTATCAGGACCCTGCCAGGTGTGTACAGGGTTTCACAGTGTATCAGTATCCGGCCAGGTGTGTGCAGTTTTTCACAGTGTATCAGGACCCTGCCAGGTGGGTACAGGGTTTCACAGTGTATCAGGAACCTGCCATGTGTGTACAGGTTTTCACAGTGTATCAGGAACCTGCCAGTGCCTGATGCACTGTGAAACCCTGTACACACCTGTCCGGATAATGATGCATTGTGAAACCCTGTACCCACCTGGCAGGATCCTGATACACTGTGAAACCCTGTATACAACTGCCAGGGCCCTGAGACACTGTGAACCCTGGCCTGATACTGATACACTGTGAAACCCTGTACATATCTGGCAGTTTCCTGATACAATGTGAAATCCTGTACATCTGGCCGGATACTGATACACTGGGAAACCCTGTATACATCTGGCAGGTTCCTGATACAACTGAAACCCTCAGGACTCCTGACAGGGCCCTGATTTACTGTGAACCCTTGCACACACCTGGCTGGTTTCTGATAGACTGTGAAACCTTGTACACTCCAGGCAGGAACCTGATACACTGTGAAAACCTGTATGCACGTTTCGCGTACCTGATACACTGTGAAACTCTCCACACATGGCAGGAACCTATAAACCCTCAATCCCTGTACACACATGTTACGATCCTGATACACGCTCAAACCCTGTACGCCCCCGGCCGGATTCTAATAGACTGTGATGCCCTGTACACACTGCAGGATTTTGATACAGTGTGAAACCCTGTGCAAACCTGGCATGATACTGATACACTTAGAAACCCTGTATGCACCTGGCAGGATCCTGATACACGGAGAAATCCTGTATACACCTGCCAGTTTCCAGATGCACTGTGATACCCTGTGCACACCTGGCATGATCCTGATACACTGTGGAACCCAGTACAAACCTGGCAGTGGTCTGATAGACTCTGCAAACCTCTATATCTTGGCAGGGATCCTGGTTCACTGTGGAACCCAGTACCATCCTGGCCGGTTTGCAATACACTTTGAAACCCTGCACACACCTGGCAGGATCCTGATACAACTGAAACTCTGAACTCTCCTGGCTCTGCACTGATTCACTGTGAAACCCTGTACACACCTGGCAGATGTCTGATAGACTGTGAAATACAGAGTTTCACAGGATTTCCCAGTGTAACAGCATCCTGCCAGGTGTATACAGGCTTTCACAGTGTATCATTATTCACCCAGGTCTGTACAGGGTTTCACAGTGTATCAGGATCCTGCCAAGTATGTACACGGTTTCACAGTTTATCAGGATCCTGCTAGGTGTATGGAGGATTCATAGTGTATCAGCGCCCTGCCAGGTGTATACAGGTTTTCAGTGTATCAGTATCAGGCCAGGGCTCACCATCCTGGCCGGTTTGCAATACACTTTGAAACCCTGTACACACCTGGCTGGTTTCTGATGGATTGTGAAACCCTGTACACACCTGGCAGTGTCCTGAAACACTGTGAAACCCTGTAGACTCCTGACAGGTTTCCGATACAATGTGAAACCCTGCATACACCTGGCAGGATTCTGATAGATTGTGAAACCCCGTGTGCAGGAATCTGAAACACTGTGAAATACTGTACACACGTTTCACAAACCAGATACACTGTGAAACCCTATACAAGCATGGCAGGAACCTGATGCACTCTCAAACCCTGTAAGCACATGTCAAGATCCTGATACACGCTCCAACCCTGTACATACCCGGCAGGATTCTGATAGACTGCGAAACGCTGCACGAACCTGGCTTGATCCTGATACACTGCAAAACCCTGTATACACCTGACAGGATCCTGATACTTTGTGATACCCTGTACACACCTGGTAGCATCCTGATACACTGTGAAACCCAGTACAAACCTGGCAGGTTTGTATTACAATATGATAACCTGCACATACCTGGCAGAGTCCTGATACACTCTGAAAAACTCTGTACACCTTGTGCGGTCCCAATACACTGTGAAACCCTGCAGACATTTGCCACACTCCCGATACACTTTGAGACTCTCTACATACTTGGCATAATCCTATTCCACTCTGAAACCATGAACACACCTCGCTGAATTATCATAAACTGTGACAATCTGAACATAACCAGTTTTATCCTAATACACTTAAAAGGGTGCCTCTCTGCTCCTGGGATATGAATATAACTACATTCTGAGACTTGTATATTTGGATGTTGTCTGCTAACTGAGATTTTTTTAAGTGAATTGAAAAATATTTGAGTCGATACCACAGTCACAGGCCATTTGGTTCTGCATCTCCTCTTTCTAAGCTGTATTCGTGTAAATGTTTTTTTGTTTACCTAACTTTCATTAATGTGTTCATCTGAACCAATCCTTTGGTATTGTGATCCATGCTCTAAACCTCTCTGGAGTAAAGATGTTTCACATGAATTACCTTCTACATTTGTTGGTAACCATATTATGTTCTAGATGGATACTTCCATATTACATATACTATGTTAACCATCAATGATAGTAATAATATGAAATACTTTTGATGTGAACCTTGCCCTGATCTCTTCTGTGGTGGAATGAGTCCTGTCTATTCAATGTTGCTTGCTAAACACAACATTCCACATCGTTTAAAATGTTGTGAATTGTATTTCTATCTCTATCATGTATAGTATATAGAAATGAGAATATTACTGTAAGGTTTGACACAGTAACAGTGAATTAATTTGTGAGAGTAGTCACATTCATCTGCTACCGTTGTCCTTCCCAACTGAAGTTACAGTCTAACGAATCAGGAAGCAGTGCATCTTCTGGAAGCCATGTGTGTCCACGGTGGATGGAGTAAATATTGAAAGTATTACAAGTGATCCCAATCCAACAATGCACTAATCTAAGCAAACAGAGAGAATTCCATTTGCACTTCTGGACTTGCAGTTTGTAGGTAGGCTTTGGGAGACACAAGGTGCTTTGCCCGTGAGAATTTGTAAGATAATGTCTGTTATGACACTTATTATAAACCTTGCAGGGAATATATCAACTTCATAAAAAATTACCTTACTGAAACTAAAGACGTTGAATTCTTTCTCAACCATCCTTCATTTACAAGTGACGTGTTCATGCATGGAAGCTAAACTTATACACAAATCTGGATTGAATCTGTGCACAAAATGCAACACTTTACTGTTTTCTGTGAAAAAGTATTTAAACATTTTGTTTTCTGTCGATACTAATGTCACTAACATAGAGAACCACTTTCTGTCTGTTCCAGTTGGAGACATTCAACAGAAACACAAGGAGATCGAATCCAAACTGAAACACTGCGAGTGAACACTATCCTAATAAAGGAGAAGGTGAAGATATTCCAGCTGGTTGATCGATACACAAAGCTAACATGTTCTACAAGATCGGACACTTGTAGAACATGAACTGCTAGCAAGAGGCCGAGACCATGAAGCGTGGAGAGAGAAACATCTCCAGAGCCAACTGGAAAAGATCCGAGCTGATCAACAGTTCTACCGACGTTTTTCTCTCCGCAAATCTAATACTGGAAGTTGAGCACTTGTGAGCAGATTCCTGGGAATTGGAAAATCAACAATGGTACAAAAGATGGTTTATGACTGGGCCACTTGGTAAATATACCCAGAGTTCCAATTTGTAAATCAGTTCTAAATTTCGAGATTTGAACATTGACAAGTGGAGTATAAACACGAGGAATCTGATATTGGATCAGTATCCTTACTTTGGGAATGTTCTGGGAGAACTCTGGAAGAATCCAGAGGGATTGCTGTTGATGGTTTGATGAATACAAGGGCAGTGTTGAATTTTCTGACAATCGGAGAAATACACAGCCACAGTTCACGTGCACTGATCCCGAATGCTGGTGTGAAGTGTCTGACATTGTGTGCAGTTTGATCCATCACAAGCTGCTCCCTGGATGTTCCATGATAGTGACCAGCCATCCCACAGCAGTCCATTTATTGGAAAAGGCTGACATCAGCATCTGGACTGAGATCCTGGGATTTGTTGTTGATAAATGAAAGGAATATTTCAACAGTTTTTTTTTTGAGGATCAGATGGTGGCAGCAGCTGTTTTCAAACACGTGGAGGAGAACGAGATCCTGTCCACCATGTGCTACAACCCTTCGTACTGCTGGATCCTCGGTCCATCACTGGGTCCCTTTTTCACACAAAGAACAGGAAAGAGCAGCATGCTCCCAACACCATCACCCAACTGCATTCCTATTGTACTTACTACCATGGCAGTCAGATTGAAAGCCCCCGTGATGTGTTTCTGAAGCTTGGTGAGATCGCCTTCAATCACCTCTCTGAGAAGAAGATTGTGTTTGGAAATGGAGATTTGATCCAGTATAATCTGCAACCTTCCCAGTTCATGTCTGGATTCCTGACAGAACTTCTGGAGAGAGATGATTCTGCACAGATTGTGTGTCACGCATTCCCACGCCTCACCATCCAAGAATTCGGTGCGGGCGTTGCCTGACTCCTGATCCCACGGACATTCAGAAATTGCTCAGTGAGGCCCATAGTCAGGAAGATGGGCAATTTGAAATATTCATCCGGTTTGTTGTTGGTCTCTCCTCCCCAGAGTCAGCTCGTCCCCTGGAAGAGGTTCTGTGTCCATTTCTTCATCGGACAATCTGTCAGGTCACCGATTGGGTGAAGGGTGTATTTGAAGGACAGATTGGAAATACCTGGTCTAAAGCTAATGAAAGAAACATCCTGAATACATTGCACTAACTGTTTGAATCTCAGAATAAATCACTTGCACGGAACTCTGTGAAAGATGTGTAAACGTTTTCATTTCGTGACTTGAGACTGACCCCATTAGACTGTGTAATCCTGTTTTGTCATTGAATTCTGTGATTCACTGAAAGAATTTGATCTTGAGAACTGCTACATTCAGTATGAAGGACTACAGCGATTGGGACCCGTACTTCAAAAATGCCGAGAGCTACGGGTTACTTTCTGCCTCTAACTTTTGATCACATTGTTGAATTGTCAAGGATTGTGCCAATTCTCCATAACGAAGGGAAACTAATAATTCAGTTGTACCAGAAAGAATCGTTTTTCAACACAGAATTTATTAAGAATGAAGATTGCTGATGGATTCTCTGAAGAGTGAAGAATCCGAAAGGATTCTGACCAATACGATGGATTTTAGTGTCTTTTGCTGATCAACCAATGCAAGTCACTATAACGATGCTTTATTGCTCAAAATTGGTAGTAAATAAGACTGCACAGCAGAACGCAACAGTTCTCATGCTCCTCTGAATTGTATCTTCTACAATATCGAGGTCAATGTTGTTTCATGTTTCCAACAGCTCTTGTTTCGTAGTGGCTTATTCCCATTACAGACCAGCACCGAATGCTTATGTCTTTGATAACAAAAGAGTCCATTTGCTTATTTTTTTTCTCACCAGTTTTTCAGAAGACTGGCCAAGGATTTTTTTTTCTTGAATTCCCCTAATCTTTGTGTACATTTCTTCCTCCAACTCCACTGCATCAGTAAGTAGTCTCTGGATTATTTCTGTTAATGTGTGATCAATCCTTTGCTTACCATTGTCTCCAGTTACATGATGCTCTCTGTCTGCTTCATTTGTGCTGATATTATGTTTAAGTTAATAATTATAGTTTCTGCACGAACACAACTTTGTTTGTTTCACTTGCTTTTCCAACATTTTTCAGCTGCTGTGTCTGGGTCATTTCTCCTTGGTATTTTTGCCTTCATTTCTCTTAAGAGACTAATGGTGATTCCTTTTATTTTAATTTTAACCATCACTACGCTCTCATACTCCTGAATCCTATTCATGTCTTCATCCCTGTCTAAATTTTTAGATGTATTTCATTTATCTCATTTCATTTAAACGGATTTAATTTCCTGTACCACCTTGATTTCTCAGTTTTAAAGTGTTTTCTACCTCTCTATTTGCTCTTGCAAGGAGAACAGCTGGAGCCTGTCCCCTCAGTTTAGCTCCTTCCTGTCCCAGGACTGATGCCAGCATCCTTTGAAAAGACATGATTTTATCCCACGCTCGCGCTTTCACCAAGTGCTAATTCTTCTGAGCTAAGGACCTGTCCATGGTCCGTTGCAATTGGATTATTCATCTTCCTTTCCATTTCCTCCACAGTTACCATAAAGCCTTCCTTAGCCTGATACCTAGCAAGGGACATAGTTTACCAAACTTTTATTTGTAGCTACATAGAACGCTATCTATGTTCCCAGTTGAACAAATCCACCTTATGGCTACATTCTATTCTGCTCAACTCTGTGTTTGACACCCGATAACATTCTCTACATTGTCACTGTCCTACCCACAGTCTTCCTCCAGGATCTCGATCAATTCATCAATCCTCTTGGCTACGATCAATATCTGAGGGATTGCCCTCTGTAATCACCAAGCCCTTACCATCATGCTGCCTTACAGTGATGCACTGTACCTTGAAGCTGTGCTTACTACTCCAGTTTATGGAAACTGTCATGCTCAGGGATGAGTCACCGACCTGCTGTCCAGTGAGGTCTATCATTGATTTTAGCGGCATTCACTTGGGTTTGGAACAGAACAAGACTTCTCACCCATGTTGAGAAAATCTGCTTATTTTCAGATGTTTTTCAGTGTCTCTGTGCCCATTCCACACGCAAAGGCAAAAGGCAGTTAGCATTTGATTCACTTTGTTTCTCACACTTTTTTAGGTATAGGGTGGGAACCAAAAATTGGGAGATTTCGGAGTGAAACTACTGTCTGAGATTCTGAGGGATCCGGACTGTAAAATGCAGCAACTCGGGTGAGTATCCATACTGTGTGTGATTGTTTCTAATACCTAACGGGAGGGCAAAAAGTCTTGATGTCTTGGTCCGTGTAGGTATCAATGTCACTGGTAGAATTAGGAAAGAGATCAAGCATAGAGAGTACGAGGAACTAGGCAGCAAATAAAAACGCAGACTCTCAAAGGTTATAATCTGTAGAATACTACCTGAGCTACTTGAAAGTTGATGTAGGATGCATAAAATTGGGAAATACGCTTTTCAGCAAATGGTGTGAGAGAAGTGGGTACTGGTTCATAGGGCACTGTGAGAGTGAGTATAGTAAAGTTGGCCAATGGGAAAGTGGGAGTGATACAGTTCAGGCAGCCTGTGCCTGAAGTGTGCTCTTGCAAACTGCAGAACTTGGGAATCATTGAAAGTCCACACCGACCCTCCAAACAGTATACCACACAAACCCATCCCCCTAATCTATTACTCTCCATTTCCCCTGACTTATGCACCGAACCAACACATCCCTGAACAGTAAGAGCAATTTGGCATGGTCTATTCACCTTAGCCGCACATCTTTGGACTTTGGAATGAAATTGAAGCACCCAGAGGAAACCCATGCAGACATGGTGAGAATGTGCAAACTCCCAAGGACAGTCACTCAAGGCTGGAATTGAAACGGGTCCCTGGTGCTGTAGGGCAGTAGTGATAACCACTGAACCATCATACCGCCCACCAGGAATGAGAGAGGCTTTCGCACTCAATAATGGGGGCAAGGGATTTCAAGATGGAAGACGTAGTTTATCCAAACGAAAGGTTGAGAGGATTTGCTGGAGAGATTCAACAATGTATGTTTTGCTGTTTCTCTCACTGTCTGAAATCTCCTCTGTAAAAAAGATGCCCTTCGCTGTTACATTTACTGGGCCAGCACCAATTCTTTTTATCAGAGCATCCTAAACTATTGCTGAAGAGTTATTTAGCAACAGGAAGCAAAGGGCAGCTACAGGACAGTTATCCACGATGGTGCCCCACAGAATGGTAATAGGTGAACTCATTGCATCAATGAGAACAAATGCAGGTCACCAGATGAGGCTTATTTTAAGAATCCCTGCAGTGTGGAAACAGGACCTTCAACCCTCCGAATGGTAACCAACCCGGGTTACGCAAATTGGGTATTGTCCCCCATTTACCTCCGACTCATTGTGTCACAAGACCTGCCCCACTCCCCTCAACCACTCTCCCCCCACCTCCGCCGCCTACCCATAGCATGGCCCCACGCAACACAGAAAATCCAGAGCCTACTAGGAACGCACAGAATGCCTCAGCATTGATCAAACAGTCTGACAAGGAAAACCAGACATGATCGCAGTCACTCGCAGACCAGGGACCCGATAAACACAGCTGTCCCAAAACCCGAAGGGCACTCTTGTACCTCAGTCATACCAAAGCCACACAGAAAGGAAAGGTCAGACAAAGAGGCACCAGGATATCTCACTCATTGGACAGAAACGATGGAAACAAACTACTCCCAGGAAAAGGGACATTCTCACTTACCCTTGTAGAGAGCTGGAATCTCCTGATCCCATTAAGAACTGAATGATGCTGCGGACGCTTCACAGTATTGACATTCACGACATGCTTCTCATAACTGCTTTGTGATTATCGCCATTGTAACTTGATTACTTGACTATCAAGCCGTTGTATTTTCACTATTTTTAATTAGCATTATTATACTGTATTCCTATAAAAACTGGCTTGATTTGCAACTCTGGGAAGAGAATTCCAGTTACCTGGACAGACTGCCTGTGCTGTTTCAGCTCTGTCAATTTCTCTTCCACGATACCGCTGTGTTAATACACAATTTGTTAATTTCACTTTGATCTGTGTTTTGTGATCTCTGCTTTATTGAACTAATTTCTCCAAAAGCAATGCACCTAACCTACACAGTCCAGAACACTCGAGACAATATAGCCTGGCCAATTCACCTAAACTGCACGTCCTTAGGAGGAAACCCATTCAGAAATGGGGAGAACGTGCAAACTCCACACAGGCAGTCGTCTCGAGGCTGGAATCGAACCTGGGTCCCGGCACTGTGAGGTAGCAGTGCTGGAGACATACCAAAATTCCCCAGAATGGTCAAGTCAACTGACGCAAACATAGACCCAATTTAATATGCGCAAAATTTCAGCAGCTACAGGAAAACTCAGTCTGGTCAGTGCACATACTCACTTTGTACTCCAGCCCAGGGCTGGGACATACCCGGGTGTATGGCGAATGGATTGTGTAAGAGAAAGAATTCTAATGTGAGCTGGCTGTGTAATGGAGAACTACAAAAGGGGCTGGTTCAGGAAGATAAAGCGACAAAGGAAAGAGCAATTAAGCAGGGGCCTTGGAGGGGCGACATTTAAGAGTCTCTAAATTTGTTGGGGATAGTGCAATATTGCAGGGAGTGCAGTGACAAGACAAAAGAAATAGGGAAGGAATGAAAAAGTGGGCCGAGAGTGACTGAAAAAAGGAGAGAATGGTAAAAAAATGTAGACAAAGACAGAAAGAAGAGAGAAAAAAGACAAAAGAAAATGCTGTTCAGTATGAGAGAGAGAGAGAGGTAAAGTGTGCAAGGTTCAGACAGAAAGAAAAGAGGGAAAAAATAATCAGAGATCCAAACAGGAGTCAGGAAAGGTGCAGTGAGTTTAGAGAGGTGATTCTCTCCATTCTGGTTGGCCCCAGGTCTCTCGATTGTCTCTCACACTCCCTCGGCTAAGGTGAGGTCTGCAGATGATGGAACACCAGAGCCTATATTAAAATGTGCTGGAAAAGCACAGCAGGTCAGTCAGCATCCGAGGAGCAGGAAAATCAAAGTTTCAGGCAAAAGTCCTTAATCAGGAATGAAGGCAGGGAGACTCCAGAGTGGAGA